>NW_028258138.1:46086969-46390000 GCF_053883595.1 Heterocephalus glaber
ATGAGTCATTCGGATATACTGACTTGGGGTTGATTACTTAAGAGAGGAAAGGGACTAAAAGAAATTTTAGCAAAATTTAGGCTTCGGGGGTTTAGGAATTTTTATTCCTTGACTTCAGTAAAAAAATTTTTTTGCTGTTTTTATTTTTTCATTTTTATACTTACTTGCTTAACTTTAGATTTGCTTTTGCTGTGATTTTCAGATTTTGGGCCACTTTCCAAACTTCGAATATGCAGCACAGACCACAATTTTCCTTTGTTAACAGATACAGCAGCTCTCTACTGGTGTCTCTATCACATTGGCCGTGGAGGGTTATAATGTGAGAAACTAGGGACCAGATCAGCTGAGAGATTTTATGGAATTTAAAAGTACCCATATTACTGATCCTTATGATTCAACTTTATACCTAAAGCACCTGGTCATTAGTTTTCTCTAATAGCGGGAAACACCATACCTGAGATTGTACTAAACTATCCAATTAATTTAAAAATATAAAATGGAATTATACAGGTTTTAAAATTGTTCCACCATTGTTCATTCTTCTTAAACAAGAGAAATTTACCTAAATCTCGAGGTTTCCAAAGTATCCAAGAAAAGAAAGGGATGGTATTAGCCAAAATACCCTAGACATCACTTTGACTACCTTTTGTGCCTACCTACTGGACAAGACAGATTTTTGTTTTGTTGAATTTTTTGCATATTATACCATGCTTTGTACATATGACCCCAGGTGATTGGACCTACAACTGACATATGACCCTGAGCATGAGTTGTCTTACAGCTAGAATTCTGCACAGCAGGGACACCATATTGATGACAATGAATCAACTAGATTGGATATTGTGTATGTGGTATGTTTGAAAGAAAATACAGAGAGGAACAAAACCTGGCGAGTTGCTCAGAAGGGGAGAAATGCTTAGAAAAAAATGAAAGGCAAAAACTGAAAGCCAAAAGTCTCAAACAGATAGAAGATAGAAAGAGGAGAGTAATATCATCTAGGAAGCTCTTGTAGCATTTGTCAGGAGCTCTAGGAATGGTAAACAGTTCAAGAAGTAAACTCAAGCTGTATGAGTATATTTGTTTATATCCCTGTATGCTGCCAGCATTTGTTATTTGGCAGTTGATCCTGTACAGTGGGTTCTTCCTGCTCTGCTCAACTTCAGGCTGCATCATTACATGTGGTCTGTGCTTCCAGCCCCTTACCCAATTCACTTTTATCTTAATGTAGTTTTTGCATTTTAGCCACAAGTGAAACTGTAGTTTTCTTTATAATTGGAATTAATCAGATAATTTATAAGTCTCAGCAGCTTAACAACTGATGACTACTTTTTTTAATAAAGGTTACATTTTCCTTATTGAAGTAAATTCAGGCTTATTTTTTCAAATGATATGGAAGTAGTAACTCTAAAATTATTTTCCATGCAGTTTAAATTCTTCCTAGAGCTATCTGTGTGAATGTTATCCCACAAGTATATGAAAATGTGCTTGGCTACAGCAGTCCATAAAACCAAAATCCATGTTTTCCTAAACTTTCTTCTTCTTCTTTTTAGAATTTTATAGAATCTTCTATCACACTGTTTGAATCTGACCTAGAAAGTGGAAAGTTTATTGACATTTCAAATCAGGAAATTTCAGACTTAGAAGAAATTGGCTTTGGTAGTGAAACAAGATCCATTCATGTTAAAAGTGGAGTGTAAGTTGTCCCCTATCCTAAGGACTTTAAGATATTTTGGAGTTTTAAATTATTAGTTGCTAGGTTGTACGTCACCTCTGTTCTTTTCTCTTTGTTTCCTTCTAGATGGGTTGCTTACCAGCAGAAGTTCTTCTGTGGAGAACAATACATTTTAGAGAAAGGGAGATACAAATGTTTTTTTGACTGGGGAGGATCAAATAATATAATCATGTCAATTCGGCCTGTTCAGCTGGTGAGTGAAGTATGAGGATGACAATTGCCAGTAGCATGTTAATGGCATACAACTGAATATGAGACAAGATTTTTAAACATGAGATTTTTGAAAAAAACATAGGATTTTTGAATTGTTTTAATGTATATATATAGAAAATGAAAACATGATATGAGTTGTATAGATTCTATGGAGAGCTAGTACCTATTAGCCTGTGAATGAGATGGCTCTGTAATTTTATCATTTTATTCATTCAGCAGCATTTAGTGCTTCTGATATGTCGATTGTTGTGCTCTTCACAGGAGATGAAAGATATTTAAAGCTGCCCTGATAGGTCTTGTTCTCTTAGAGGAGATAGATATATGAGCAACTAACTATAGTGTGATTAGTGAGAAAATGAAATGTGTAGGCAGTATTGAGAGCACAGGAGAAGGGAGCTCTCAGTGACTTTACCACAGAAAAGGATGTAGGGAGTTATAAGTTATAAAAGTAATTTTTGAGACAGACAGGGCTTTTTTTTTTTTGATAGCGGGGATCAAACTTGGGACCTTGCGCTTGCAAGGCAGGTGCAACAGGGCATTCTACAAAGACAGAATAATTTCTTTGTGTGCAAAGTCGTGAAGTTGTGAAAGACAATGACCAGTTTAATAAGAAACTGTATAATAATAAGGGTGCACATGAAGTAATGGTCATGAATTTTAGACTCTTTCTAATGGGCATTGTGGTGTATCAATGTTACTAAAAATTAGTTAGTTATAAATACTAATGTATTTATAAAATGTTATGAGAGAGTTCGATATATTTTTTGTGGGTCTTGGCCAGTTGAAGGACTCTTGTAAAATTCTCAAACAATTAAAAAATTTTAAAGGATATTTTAGAAACATTCAAAAGATAACTAAAATTACATGTTTATAATTTTTTTAATATTTTAATTTTTTTTTCAGGAACCACTTGGGATAAATGAGCCTCCACATTTGGTATGTTTAAAAATATTCTTAGCTTATAATTGTTTCTTGTTTTACCAAAAACATTTATACCTTTTTCCTCAGGCCTTTCTCTTTCCCTCAGATAATTTTTATGTATCTGTGAAGCAGGGCAGTTTATATTGTACCTGGTACCTGTGAGCAGACGAGACTGCCATCTTCATCAGTGACTGTATTGGCCTGAAATTGTCACAGTGTATTTTCTTTTCTCCTGACACAGCTGCTGCTCTCACTGTGTTCAGGTCATTTTTACCTGTGCTATCTTCTTCCCTATTGGCCAGTCTTTCTTTTGTCCTTTTCTTGTTCAGCACAGCATAGTATGCTATCTCTGGAGGAACTGATAGCATGGAGCAATTGCTGCTTTGACCTGCTTATTATGTGCAAATATTTCCAATATCTACATCAAATGTTTCTTCACAGCATGATTTGAAACCTTACTTTTTCATTTCTAATGTGTTAATGGTTTGAATGGGACCGGGTAGTACTCGGGAGCCTAATGTTTGTTTTGTTATGTATTGAGGGCTAGAAATCGTGCCTACTTCTCATAATTCTGTGAGGTCATCATTAATCCTATTTATTGACATGAAAACTACAATTCAGATTTAAGTAAATACCATTATCATGCGTGTAGAGGTAGTAAAATAGACATTTTCTTGTTTCTGATGCCTTTCACAAAGCCACAATTTCAAGTCAAAGATGAACATACCATGATAAGAGGAGCACAGCCATAAAGGAGAGGATGAGAGACACTGCTTTCTCTGCTTCATTTTAAATAACCACATTCAGAAAAACTGCTGTTAAAAAAGTCAAATATAGTGATTAATTTAAAATGACATCTGCTAACTTTATATGATGATAAATATTTCTCTCTGAATGTGTATCTTTTTCATATCCATGTTAATGTTCACATATTTCAGATTAGCTTAGTTTAACCATATTTCCACTCACAGTGCTTTAAGGTTTTATTATTTTCTGATTAATTTGGGCCTATTGGAAATGTTTCATTTCTGAGTATAATTGAGTAGTTGTATTTATAGACACTTCCTGCCAGATCTTTATTTTGAACTTTTGAAAACTCCCAACTGGATTTTTAAAGCACTGTTTTACATGAATCAAAATAACATGAGTAGAAAACGGAATTAAATAGGAATAATTTCAAACTGCACATTTTCCAAGCTTTCAGTGCAGATAAAAAGTCCCATTCTTTTTTTTTTTTTAAAAAGTCCCATTCTTTTAAGCTCTGTTTCTCAGTCTCCTGCCTCTCTATTGTTGTTTTTGGTTTGGTTTGGTTTTTGTTTTTTAACAGACTTCCTTGTTTGGGGCAGATTGCTAGAAGGATTTTCTTTATAGTGTTTCCAGTATAATCTGAAGAGAGAGGAAGCAGTAGAAAACACCCAGTAAAGTTGGCTCCACCTTATTTTTTTCTAGATGTAGCTCAGTAACTGCCTTTTAAGGGTATATGATAGCTGGATATTTGGTAACTTACTGATAAAGCCTCCTTTGTTTACCTAGTATCAAAGCTCTTGTTATTTTTAGTTGACCAAATTTTCAGGTGTTTTTCTTATTTATGCTTACCTGAACATAAACAGATCTTAGCCAACAGGCTACTTCCATTCTATAACTGCAAAGTATTTTCTCATTCCCAAGTAGCTGTGATAGATTGGGCATATTGGTCTCTGCAGATGATATACTTATTTTCCCTGAGGAATGAAAACTCAGTTACATCTCAGAGTTCAAGTCAGAGGGGAGATTTTTTTTTTCAATGCTGATGATTTTAAAGAGAACCTGAAGCCACCTAAGAGGGGCAGAATCCAGAAAAATGAATGTGTATAGAGATTAATATACATAATGAGACTTATGATAGTGAAAATTAAATTGCTGATTATTCTGTAAACATGAGGAGACATGTCTTATTTGAGATACTAATAGCACTCCACCTTTTATTGACAAGATTGTTTTCCTCCTAAGGCTAAAGATTAGTCACTAAATCTAATTACCAACCCAAAATATTCAGAGTCCTTATAGAGTTTATCATTATCAGGTGGCATATTATGTTGTTTTTATTTTTCTCCAAATAAAACAAACACTAAACAGAATTTAAGTGATCTTCACATTGTCATCATCTATCTGCCTTAGCAAGTCCTGAATATGAGAAATCCCATAAAAGCGAATTTAATTTTCAGTAGAGATTGTAGTCAGGCACCATTTGTAAATATTCTAACCAATTCCCCTCTTGACCTAATCAAGTACCATGTGTTCTTAGCATCTTTTTGAAGTGCATTTACAAATATCAATAAAAATTTGAATTTCATTAAGTATTGAGCTCCTTTTCCAGTGACTGGATATTTTCTTCTATTGGCTAATTTAGCCTTATTGAATTTTAAAGTGATCACAGAGTCTATAATAGTTGTGGTTACTGTTTTCATGAATGGGGATAGAAAAATGACAAGTTTAGGCAAATATCAGTAAGATTTGGGAGCAATGGAGAGAAAAACATTCCTTTGTGGTACAACACCTGGATCTCTTTTTATAGGATTCAAAGTCAAAAGTACTCAGGACGAATTATTTAAATAAAATGTTCTATGAGTGATCAAGGAAATAAAATTATTGTAGACTGTGTAATTGACTCAAGAAATAAATGGGAGTGTAATACAAGATAGGTGTGATGTAATAGAAGAATGGAAGACTCTTTTTTTAACAGTCAGCTTGTGTGTATGAGGGAGGCCCAGAGGATTAGAAAAAGCTTTATTTAGACAGGAAATAAAGTTTTTCTTTTTATTCTTATTTTAGTATTGGGATAAATAAAATTACATTAAAAGATGATGCTGATATTGTGGAATAAATTTAACATAGCATCTGGGTTTGGACAGCAATTAAGTTCTCAAGTTTTTCATCCTAATTTGAAAAGATTACCACATTTTATTCACATATATCATAAATGATTATTACACAGCAAAAAGTATTTCTGCAAAATCTTCATAAAATGATGACAATTTTAGCCTCAAAGGGTATTTCTGAAGAGGAAGTACCACAATATATTTAAAAGGCCATCTTGGGCCGAGGATTTAGCTCAGTGGTTCTGCTGCCTGCCTTGCAAGCGCAAGGACCCGAGTTCAATCCCTGGTACCAAAAAAAAGGCCATCTTGTCATTCATTGATAGCCTGGATTTTGTTCTTGTCTTTGTTTTTGCTGCCATATACCTGTGTTTGGAGGACTGACGGTATTGAGATATGCCCACATGGCATAGAGGGATGGGTGTATTTTGAAAAATACTCATCTTTTGCTCATCTGAGTCTTTGGCTAGGTTATAAGCAACCTAATCTGAGTTCTTTTGTACATTTATTCTCCATTAATCTGGAAAAGAAACCACCATAGCGATTTATCCAGCTAGTTTTTCTCAGAACTTAATTTTTCCAAGGTACAGTACTGTCATAGTAAACACAGAGTTGAGTTTTGTTTTGACCATTATGATGAGAGTTGTTTTATTCTCAGTCATTTCAAAGGTTAAAATGAGGTAGTACCTTTGTGGGGTTGGTCTACTTTTGAGTGTATATACTAGATCTTGTTCTCTAATTAAAATAAATTCCAATAAGCATTAAATCCAGCTTTTAAAGTTTGGGAAAAAACTATTTTAACCCATCAAATAAGAAATACTTTGATAGATTATGTATGTGTGTGAATTTTAATTTTTTTGGATATGAAACACTAAAACCTAGAGGAGACTACTAAATTACCATCTGAACCATATTTAATTTGCATTGTTAGTAGTCTTAAGAATATTTCATGGCTCCATGATGAAATACAAATTTTAAGCTCAGCAGTACAGTGGTACCTTGGTTCACGAACTTTTTTCTTTCCTTGATTCTGGTTGCAACAAAAATGACCAGAGGTACCACTGTATAAAATTAATTCAGTGAACTGGGAATACAAGTAGTAAATAAGATAGCTGTGGTCTCTAATCATATGTAGTTTTTTCCAATTCTTACTATGCATTTAGATAATATTTGCACTTTGGAGAAATTTCTCTGTACTTTTGGAGATAAAAAGCAACTTGCTTTTAGCCTCAGGTTTTTATAAAACTTTATGTTAAGAAAAGATAAGTGTTGAACCTTTTTTCCTAATCATCTGTATCCACCAGATGGACACTGGCAGAATCCTGCTCCTTAATGTGAGGAGTCCCTCGGTTTTAATGCTTCAAATACAAATAATATGGTTCACAAAAGGAAAGTCATGTTCAAGCCACAGCTGATTAAAGGGGAGCTGGTTCTTCTATTTCCCTGGTTTGGACTGATATTTGATATCAGACCAAGGAAGGTCAGAGCAGAATGAGATAGCCAAGAAACAATTCCTTTAAGAAGACCCTTGGGAAGATGAAGGAGGTGAACACCTGCTGCTCAAAGAAGCTCTGTTCTTGATGACAGCACAAGTAGAAGAGGTGCTGCTGCAGATCACTCACCAGTGCATTCTTTGCAGGCCTGTCAGTGTAGGGTGGACCAATGGGCCATGCTATTTCAAGTCTCTAATGTGTTACGGAATGTTTCTGTGGCTCATTAATGTTTTCTTTCTTAATTTTGATCCAAGGCCACTAGAGTTGCAGACTATTATTTCTCTGCTGTAAAGGGAATTTGAGTTGAGATTTCAAAGGTTTTCTTGAAAAGCAAGGAACTAAAGTAGAAATTTAGTGGTATATAACTGTACGATGTGCATTTAAAGTATTCTTATCAGAAAACTCAATCGTGTTAAGTAAGATACCTGACACAGATGTCTTTCTTCACCATAAATCTTCCACTAATCCTAGTATCTTCTCTACCATCTGTTCCTACACTCTCATATTCTCTTCTCTGTTAACTGTGGATCAAGAAGACTTGGGGAGAGAAAAGACATACCAACTCTCCTGTTATGGTTTGGGTCTAGATATCTCCCCAAAGCCTCATAGGTAGCTTTTTCAAAGGTGGCTGAATCTAGAGTGTGTGATGTTGGGCTTAAGGGCGTGTGATTACTAAACCAGTACACTTATTGGTTTGCCACTGCCCTAATCCCCATTGTCTGGATAAGATAATGGACAGAAAGACACTGTTAAGGTCCCCTTGTTGCTTTTGCTACCGAGTGGGCGCCACAAAGTGTTTCTCCTTTGTGGAGCCTCTGCCATGTGCCACTCTGCCTTGGAGCCAGTCCATTATGGACTGAAATCTCCACAAATTATGAGCTAAATAAACCCTTTGCCTTTTAACTTTGGGAGTTGGGTGTTTTGTCTCTCCAGTGGGAGAAAACTAACACATCTCCCTAAACCTCTTGTGTTTGCTTATTTTATATATTTTATCTTACCATAGAGGATAATATTGTTTGATGTAATGGACAGAAAACAAATTTTAGTGGAAGAATTCTGATTTACTAATAGAGAATTATATTCTAGGCATCTGTGTCCAGAATTTGAGCAAAAGATGAATGAAAATATTAAATGATGACTTGAAACACATAAAAACGTGTGACTTAAAGGAGATTGTTAACATAAATTCATTGATAATAGATAAAACATCAGTCTAATATCTTCCTGAATTTTTACATGTATATGAAATTACAGGTTTTATTTGCTTTTGATGTCAATTATTTCTGCTTAATTATTGTTGTTCTTGTAGCTCAAAGCATTCAGTAAACCAGGGTTCCAAGGTGAATGCATAGATTATACAAAAGAAATTTCTGAGTTGACTTCATTTATACCATGTTCTTTGAAAGTTCTTCGAGGTTGGTAAGTATGCTTGCTCAGTATTTTCTTTGTTACCTAATAACTCAATTTGTTTTACATGTACAAAGATTTGGCTTTT
Organism: Heterocephalus glaber; assembly: GCF_053883595.1. Taxonomy (NCBI): domain Eukaryota; kingdom Metazoa; phylum Chordata; class Mammalia; order Rodentia; family Bathyergidae; genus Heterocephalus; species Heterocephalus glaber. The sequence continues at coordinate 46,095,679 of NW_028258138.1, forward strand.
TTTTTTTTTTGCATATACTGTACAGTGAATTTTTAAACTTTTCTTTTTTAGGCATTGCTAACTACTAAATAGCCTAGTTTTGCTGAATCTGTATTTTGAGTCACAGAATACAGGGGAAAAAGTGCTGATTAACCAACTTTGAGAAGATTTTCTCAATGTTTTATTAGAATATTTCCTAAATATTTTTGAATGTTTATATTATGTGCTTAGTATACAGCATTATAAAATGCTATAAAAATAACTTTTTGTCCATGTAAGACGTATCACTTCTAATTTTATTTTTACTTTTTCATTTGTTTAAAGTATATGTTATCTCCACTTTACAGATGAGGAAACAAGATTTACAGTTAGAGTTCCCCAAGGTTATATATACCAAGTGTCAGATGAAGGATATTTTTGATTATTTTAATTTTAAACTCTATATTCTTTGAACTGCATTGATGTTTTGAGTCTTTCTCACATGTATATAAAACTGTATATGATTCTAAGGGCTGAAATGTATTCTATTTTTTTATTTAGTAAAATATACACAACACCAAATTTACCATTTTAACTATTTATAAGTATACAGTTCAGTGGTGTCTCCATGTTTCAAGTATCTACCTCCTACCCTATCAAAACTGATTTGTCCTTCAAATTATCTTGATAAGTCAGTTTTCCTCCCTTGTTTCTTGAAGCAATAGAACCTAAGAACTCCTGTTTTTCACCTGAGGATTCTGTCCCCCAATTACTTCATGTTCCACTATTTATTTCTAATATTTACCACAAACCAGTCATAGACCAATTATTTTTGTCCCTAAATTCAGTTTAATATTTTTATTAATCTGCTTTTAATTCCCTCAGTCATTCTCTAGTACCAGAAAGGTCAAGTTCAGCTCCTGTTTTTCCAGTCTTTATTGTTAACTAGTCTCCTTTTTCCTTTTCATTCTTTATTGTGTCCTTCACTCTCCCCATTCTTTCTCCTTCCATTTACTCAGCCATTTCTTTTTCTTCTTACTTCCTATACCAGAAGTTGGCAAACTTTTTCTGTGAATGTGCAGCTAGTAAATGTTTTCTACTCTGGGATAAACAGGCTCTCTTCCAGCTGCTTTAACACTGCCGTTAAAGCAAAGCAGCCATAGGCAGTACAAAAGTGCACAGGCATGACTCTGTTACATGAAATTTCACTTTTGCACATATAAATTGGAATTGTACATAATATTTACGTGTCATGAAAGTCTTCTTTTTAATTTTTAAAACAATTTAAAAGCTTGTAAACCAGACTCATCTTGTAGACTGTATGAAAACAGATATTGGGGCTATAGTTTGATAACCCCTGATCTATATCAAAGTTTATAGTTCTGTGGTAAATCTAACCAGCAAATGTTATTTGGTCAGGCTACACACTATGTTAAAAATTTTTGCATATCAAGACTTCGATTTAGGGTATATTATTTCAGAAGAACCTGTTTTTCATGGTTCCCTTAGAAAATAAAATTGAAGACTGAGAAAGATTTCAACTTTGGCAATAATTGTGTGGGCAACAAGTATACTTCCCAGTGTATCACAACCAGCACTAATCTTATTTTTTTCTCACCTGTTACAGTACTCATTTGTATTACCTGCCTGGCCACCTGCAGATATATAAATTTGTGTCCCCTGCTTAATACTAATCCAAATATATCCTTTAAAGTTTAGTCACAACCATTCCATTAACCTTCATTCATTCTAACCAGTCTTTTCCCTGTTTCCTACAGCTCTTCTGCTTTGAACCTCTTTGTATTTGTTACTGTTTTTATACTTCCAAACAGGTCATGAGAGTTTCATAGCATTCAAAGATACAAAGTAAAGCATTACAATAAGTAGACTATCTATAACTCTTTAGAAAAATGGAAAACATGTACTGATGACCCAAAGTAATTTCTTTACTGTTGTTTGACTTTGAGTTTCTTCTTCATTAAAATATTTTATAAGATATATGTTCATTTTCTGATAAAAAGAAGAACTGAAGTTTTTCTGGAAGAAAATCCTTTATTATGTAGGAAATGTACAGCTACAGCTTTATTAAAGAATTTAAGAACCATGGAAGTTGTGACCTGCTTCTGAGCCCATTTCTACTACTTCCCAGCTATGTAATCTTAAGTAAATTGGGTCACCTCTCTGGACCTCAGTTTCCTCATTCACAAAGGAAGGATAATTATACCTACCTACCTCAAAGGATTTTTAAAAAATAAAATAATGCACATGAAAGACATAGCCCCATGCCTGGCACATTGAAAACTTTGGATAAATGTTGGCTAGAAAATCCTTATTATGTAAAAGATATGACAGTAGATGTCAAAGAGAACATTTTTGTGGTAATCCAAAGTTAACCTGGTCTAGATCTAGTATAATCTTAAAATATAGAACTGAAACTGAAACATACAAAAACTAACTTAGTAATAGCCAATTAATTTTTCCCTTGGGCCCCTTTTCAAAAGATAATGTCTTAGCTGAGCTTCTGATGAATGTTTTAATGAAGATTACTCACCATCAAGGATTCTAAAGGATTTTTTTAAAATTTCTGTTAGCTATCTCATGTGAGGGTGATAGAGTTTACGTATTCTTATGTGATTTTAGAAGTCTAGCTCCTATACTCATCCAGGTTGAACCATTAAAAGATCATTAAATAAATATACAAAAAGTTTAAATTTTTCCCAAAAGAACTTCTAATTTTTTCTAATACTTAATCATCCCCATAGTTTGATCCCACAAGGCACTAAATGAAAGAATGTCTTTAGCATAATGCAGATGTCTTCTTATTTCAAATTTCAGACCCATCTTTTGATAGGGGAATTCTGGACAAATTACCAAAGTTTTTTAATCCTTTGTTTTGTTGCCTATAAAAGTGGGATATGTTTCTAAATCAAAGAATTTCTGATGTTCATGAAATAATGTATGTAAAGTTCCTAATATGGTAAGCAGTCAATAAATGATAATGGTGAGTATTTTATTAACTGGTGCACCATAGTTTCCACAGCATGATGGTGAGCCCTCACTCCCAGCTGACTGTAATTTTATTGGATTTCTGCTTGTTTTACAGCTGGCTCCTCTGTTACCAAGAGGACATTTTCTATAATCAATGTGTGTTAGAAGAAGGCCTCTATGCTGACCTTACTTCCTGTGGCTGCCCAACATCTAAAGTTACATCCCTTAAGCCTATTGACTATGTAAGTACTTTGCTGTAATTATGAGACTCTCTTCCTGGTCCATGTTAAATGGGTAAGTACCTGGAGTGCTTGAGAGACTTGAATGTGAGCCTAGTTCTACTACTTCCCAGCTATGCAGTCTTAGTCAAACTGGGTGATCTTTGTATACTTCAGCTGCATCATCTGTTACAGAAGAATAGCAATATGTACTTCAAAGGATTCTTTTTTTTTTGGTACCGGGGATCAAACTCAGGACCTTGCGCTTGTGAGGCAGGCACCGGAACCACTGAGCTAAATCCCCAGCCCACTTCAAAGGATTCTTATAAGAACTAAATAAAATGATGCACATAAAGGGCTTAAATCCTTGAATAATGGATGGGAGAGTTGGAAGAAACATTATAAGGGGAAATATCAAAATATGAATAATTTACTTATTGATTATAAAATTAAAGTCTGCTCTTGAAATCCAAGCAAAATGCAATTGATATTTTCTTATAATTTTCACCTCTCCCTTCCCCTCCCTCCTCCTCCCTTCTTTCCCCTTCTCTTCTCTTTCTTTTCTTCTCATTTGCTTAAACAGGAGTACACAACTCAAGAACTAGAGTATTCAAAGCCTATGCTTAAATAGTAGCTTGATACTTTAATCAGTTTAGGCAACATTGGTAAAATTTTTCTTATCTATAACAACAATACTATATAAGATCACTGAAATATTAAATGAGATGGTGCTTTTAAAATGCCCAGCACATGATAAGCACTCAATGTTGGCCATTTTTTCTTTCATTTTTTATTGGGATCACATGCCTTGTGGACAGTTGACACACATAACACATCCTAGTACTTTTTCATCCTCCTTTCCCCCTCCCCCTCCATCTCTTGGTCACTTTCCAATTTGTAAAAGATCTATCTTTTTATCTCCTATTATCTATATTTTACTCTTTATTTATAGTTTGAGTTTCTCATATAAGAAAAATCATGTGATATTTAAGCTTGTGTGTCTGATTTTTTTAACTTAACATTGTGCTCTCAAGTTGCATCCATTTTCCTACAAAATGACTCAAGTTTATCCTTCTTAATGGTGAAGTACTATTCCGTTGTGTTCAAATACCACCTTTGCCCCAGCACCTGGAAGGAAGCTCCCCTGCCGCCATCCCAGGCTCCTAGGGCAGAGAAGCTGAGCCAGTTCCAGCACCTGGAAGGAAGCTCCCCCACCGCTATCCCAGGCTCCTAGGGCAGAGAAGCTGAGCTGGTTCCAGCACCTGGAAGGAAGCTCCCCCGCCACCATCCCAGGCTCCCAGGGCAGAGGAGGTGAGCCACGTGGTTGCCAGAAGCACACACACACACACCCCGCCGTGGAAATGAGAAGACACATAAACAAGCCTCAAAAACAGACTTCTGGATCACCTACAGCAACCCCAAAGGGAAATGAGATGGAACAATCTGATATTCCACCACCTGGACTCTCTGAAATGGCAACAAAAGAGGATCTGGGAAAAATGAAATCAGAAATAATTACTCAGATAACAGCAGAGATTGTGCTCATAGTGCAAGACATGATTAATCTAGAGAGGACACAGATTAAAAAAATAGAGGATCTCAGGAACATGATGGAATCCCAACATAAGAAACAAATGGAATCCATAAAACAGATGCAAACAGATTTCCAGGAGATAAAAAACTCCATCAAAAGTCTGAGCAGCAGAATGAACCAATGTGAGGATAGAATTTCAGATATAGAAGATAAGATTGCAATTAGTGAGGAGGAAAAGAAAAATTGCTTTAAAATTGTAAGGGAACATGAGAAATCAATCCAGCAGCTGCTAGACGATGCAAAGAATAACATAAGACTGAATGGAATCAATGAAGAAAGAGGAGAGAGTGCAGATGACATTAAAAAAAACTGTTCATAGAAATGGCGGCAGAAAACTTCCCAAGGAGGGGAAAAGCACTTGACATACACATAAGTGAGGCATATAGGACTCCAGCTAGCCTTGATCAAAAAAACCCTACACATAGGCATATAATAGTTAGGATTCCAGAAATCCAACAGAAGAACAAAATTCTACAAGCAGTGAGAGAAAAGAAACAAATCACATACAAAGGAAAGCCCATCAGAATCACAGCAGACTTCTCAATGCAAAGCCTCAAGGCAAGAACAGATTGGAGTGATGTATTTCAAGCCTTAAAGGAAAACAGCCTCCAAACTAGATTGATGTACCCTGCAAAACTATCTTTCAAAATTGATGGAGAAATAAGATACTTTCATGATAAAGAGCACCTCAGGAACTTCATGAATACCAAACTAGCACTCCAAAAAATTTTAATCAATACCCTAGGAAAAGACAGGATCACAACCCCACGAAACCCAGCAGAATGAATCCATTGGGCGTGACAAACTAAATGCAAAGGGGGAGAATCCAACAAAAAGAGAAAGTCATGACAAGGCTTTTAAAACTTTTAACTTCATCTCCCTAATGAGTGTATAATTCAGTCTTGTTATTGTACTGATTGATATTTTTCTGATTCTAGAGTTGCACACCTTTCCTTGTGCTATACTGGCTATTTATCATCTTCTTATGTCTACTTTTTAATTGAGTTGTCTATGAATGAGCTGTAAGAACTCTTTATATATTCTGCTCATAGGTTATATGCATTGTAAATATGGCCTGTTTAAGGACTACTTTTCATTTTAATGATGTCATTTAAAGTTCTGAATTTTGATGGAATCTCATTTATCAATTTTTTTCTTTTATACATCATGTTTTTTGTATCCTAGGTAGTTTTTTGTTGTTGTTGTTCTGTGGATCGAACTCAGGTCCTTGCGCTTGCGCAGCAGGCGGCGAAACCACTGAGCTAAATCCCTGGCCCTCCTAAGGTAGTTTTTGCCTACCCTAAATTCATAAACATTTTCCCCTATAATTTCTTCTTAAAGTTTTATACTTTTAGGATTTCATATTTAGGTTCATAGATCCCTTCAAGTTATTTTCGTGTATGGAAATAAAGGGTTGAGGTTAATTTTTTATATACGGTTACCAGGTGTTCTAGTGCCATTTGCTGAAAGCGCTATCTCTTCCTTGGCTCTTGAATTGAGTTTATATTCTATAAAATGCTAATGTTAAATAATCTTTCAAAACTCAGTGGACCATATATGTGTGGTTCTATTTCTAGATTCTCTGTTTTATTCAAATGATCTATATGTCTTTCCTTACACCAGCACTGCCTTGATTACCGTAGCTTTAGAAGAAGTCTTAAAATTAGGTACTAAACATCTTCCAACACTGTTTTTGTTTGTTTTGTTTTGTTTTTTTTTAACTTTTCTAGGTCCTTTGTACTCCTACATAACTTTTAAATTTCAATATCCAATTCTTCATTTATAGAAAGTATACATAGACCTGAATTTTTATATATACCTTGTGTTTTCTAATCCTGCTAAATTCAAACACAAGTTCTAGGGGCTCCTAGAGATTTCTTAGTATTTTCTCTGTAGATGATCATTTCATCTACATATAAAGATTTTGCTTCTACCTTGCCAGTCCTATCCTAATTGTGTCATTTTATTGCCAGACTATTTTGGTTGGGCCTAAGTTTCAAAGTTTAATGGACAGATAAAGAGTAAGCATATCTGCCCTTGTTCCCCACCTTAAGGAGAAAACATTGTATCTTCTCCATTCATATAAGGTGTTCTCACTGGAAATATGGAGTACATGTCTTTAATCTGTTGAGAAGGTCCTGTTCTACTTCTAGTCTCTGATAGCTTTTACCATGAACATCTGTGGAATTTAGTCCAATACTTTTTCCCCAACTTGTGGCAGGATCATATGGCTTTTGCCTTTCCTCTCTTAAAGTCATGACTTTTGGGAGTGGATCTTCCAAAGCTGAACCAACACTGCCATCCCTATAACAAAACCACTTTCTACATACTGCCAGCTCTGCCTTCTAATAGTTTGTTTTGTTAAACAAATTTCTATCTATGTTCATACTTTTTTCTTCTATTATCTTTGTCCAGTTTTGGGATTAGCACAATGTTGATTTCCCAAAATGAGGGGAGAAGTGTTCCTTTTTTTTCTGCTTTAATTGTTTGATATAATTTATCAGTTAAAATGTTTATGAGCCTGCTGTTGTCATATAGGTAGTTTTTCAAGCTAGGAATATACTTTCTTTAATAGGTGCTATTCAAATTTTATATTTCCTCCAGAGTTAGTTTCATTAATTTGTCTGCCAAGGTACTTCTTAGAAGTTGTCAAATTTATTTCAAAAAAAATTTTTGTAATATACTTTCTATATCTTTTTAAATTCTGTAAAATCTGTGGTAATGTCTCCTAGATATTGATATTATAATTTTAAAAATGTAGAATTGATATTGTTTAATAGGAAGAAAGGTCTAAAAGTGCAGGGGAAGTGGGAGGGGTAGGGGAAAGGAAAAAAGGGAAAAGAAAAAATATGAGAAAAGGAAAAAAATGGAAACAAAGTCTTTGCAAATAGGGAAGAGTGGAGAGGGTGAAGGGAGGACAGGGGAAGGGGGAAAAAATAAGAACCAAGAGACTCATGTAATGGTACAAGATCCCAATGATGAATGTAACTGTATTTTATACCTAAAATGTACCAATAAACTTAATGGGGGAAATAAATAAATAAATAAATAAGTACCACCTTTTCTTCATCAATTCATCTATTGATAGACAAATGAATTCTGCTTCTATAAACATGGGTCACTGCAATAGAATGTCTTTAACACTTTTGGGAAGATACCTGTTGAAAAGGAATAAATAGCTGGATTGAATGGAATTTCTAATTTTAGGCTTTTGAAGAATCTCCATACTAATTTCCATAATGACTGTACTAGTTTACATTCCCAACAACAATGTAGAAAGGTTCCTTTTTCCCCTGCAACCTCACCAGCATGTGGTATTCTCTGACTTCTTGATGATAGCCATTCTTTTGGAGTAGGATAGTATTTCTGTGGGGTTTTTTTTTGTGAGGGGTGCTACTGGGGATCTAACTCGGGACTTTGTTGTGAACCAGATGGCAGAACCACTAAGCTAAATCCCTGGCCCTATTTCTGTGTTATTTTAATTTGTATTTCTCTAATGACCAGAGATGTTGAACATTTTCTCATGTATTTATTGGACATTAGTCCATTTTTTGATATTGGATCTTTTATTTTAGGGTGTCTGTTTTTTTTTTAGTTCTTTATATATTCTAGATATTATTACTGTCTGAGGAGTAGCTGGCAAAAATTTTTTCCCGTTCTATAGATTGTCTCTTTATTTTGTTGATTGTTAGCTTTGCTGCGCAGAAACTTTTTAATTTGATATATCCCATTTGTTGATTCTTTGTGTTATTTCTTGTGCAGTTGGGTTCTGTTTGGGAAGTCCTTGCCTGTGCTTGTGTCTTCAAGAGTTTTACCTGTTTTTATCTTCTAGCACATTGTTTCTGTTCTAACATTTAGGTCTTTGATTCATTCTGATTTTTAAAAGTACATGGTGAGAAATAGGGGTCTAGATTCAACCTTACGCATATGGATAGCTAGTTTTCCCAGCACCATTTGTTAGAAACTATCTTTCCTCCAGTGTATTTTTTGGCTCCTTTGTCAAAGATCAGATAGCTGCACCTTTTATGCTGATTCATTGATCCTCATGTCCTTTTTTTTTTTTGACAGTACTGAGGCGTTGAAGTCTGGGATTGTGATGCCTCCTACTTGTTCTTGTCCAGGATTGCATTTGGTATTCTGGGTTTCTTTTGGTTTCATATGAATTTTAGGATTATTTTCTTTAATTCTGCGAGGAATGCTATTGGTATTTTGGTTGTGATTGTGTTAAATCTGTATATTGGCTTTAGAAGAATAGCCATTTTGGTTTTGCCTATTCAGGAACGGAGGATATCTTTGCATTTTCTGATGTCCTCTTCAGTCTCTTTTTCAGAGTACTCTAGTTTTTGTTGTAGAGGTCATTCACTTCCTTATTTAGGTTAATTCCTAAGTTTTTAATTTATTTTGATGCTATTGTGAATGGTATTATTTTCCTAATTTCTTTCTCTGGGAATTCTTTATTGCTGTATAGGAAACCTATTGATTTTGGGGTGTTGATTTTGTATCCTGCTACATTATTGAATTTGATTATTAATTCTATGAGTCTTTGGTGGAATTCTTTGTGTCTTCTATGTAAAGGATCATGTTATCTTCACAGTGATAATTTGACTTCTTCCTTTCCTATACATATACCTTTTATTTCTTTCTCTTGCCTAATTGTTGTGGCTAATGTTTTAAGTACTGTACTGTACAGGAGTGGTGATGGTGGACATCCTTGTCTTGTCGATTTTAAATGAAAAACTTTCAAGTTTTCCCCATTTAATATAATGTTGATAATAGGTTTGTCTTATATGGCTTTTATCAGATTGAAATAAGGCCCTATCATACCTATTTTCTTCATGGTTTTTTTATCATGAAAAAATGTTGGATTTTGTCAAAGGCTTTTTCTGCATCTTTTGAGGTGATCATGTGATTTTATCCTTGCTTCTGCTTATGTGATTGGTTGAGTCATTTCTGGTTTTGGAATCAGGATAATGTTAGCTTCCAGGAATGACTTTGAGAACACTCCTTCCCTTTCACTTTCATTGAAGAGTTTGAGGAGTGATGGTGTTAGATCTTTCCTAAATTTCTTGTAGAATTTAGTACTGTATCCATCAGTGCTTTTCTTAGTTGGTAGGGTTTTTTTTTATGGGATTTTCTTAGTTGGTAGTTTTATTATTACTTGTGTTGGATGTCCAGGATTTTAACTATGAGGTGTCCTGGACAGGTTATTTTCTAATCATGGCTATTTCAGGTTCTATATGCCTCATTTATGTTTGTTAAATTCTTTCCCCTGTATTTGAAAAGTTTTCTGCTATTATTTCTATAAACAGGTTATTTTATGCCATGTATACTGTTTCTGATTTTTCACTAATTCCAGTTAATCTTAGAAGAGTCTTCTTTGTGCCATCTGATATCTGTATTCTGTCTAGGGTCCACAGTTTGGGGAATCTAGCAAGTCACAGTTTTCTCTGCTTTCTTTATGGCCTGTGGATCTGTGAGCCCCCTCCCTTCCAAAAGCCCCTCTGTGGCAACTCTTTAAGCCAAAGCACATCCTTGCTCACTTTCATAGATTGGGAAACCAGTGAGACCTCTGGTCTGTGCTGGATGTAGCCTGCTGTACTTAATGCTAGATCCAGTTGCTCTTCTAAGAGCTACACAAGCTGGACCGGGCTTCTCACCACATAACTCAGGGCCTGTCATCCTTCCCATCCTGAGCTTAAACTCAGGAGGTATATGCCTAGTCCATACCCTCTTTGCAGTTATTTCCTGTGGCTGTCTCTCACAAGTCACTATGGATGGGTTATATGGGGAACTCTAAAGTGAATTTGTCTTTTGATCCAAGTCTCAGTCTTAAACAAAAATCAATCCTTTTCAGAAATAGTGCTGGATTAAACAACCTCTGGCAATATGGTGAGTACTATACTGGATTCCTTCTCTTAACTATTGCCTGCCAAGTAAAAGGAGTCACTTTGGAGTAAAACCCCATGCTGTTTTTGCTGTTTACAGTAATTGTGGGCATTTCTTTGGGCCAGTGGGCTACTGATTTGATCTGTTGTTTCCCCCTCAAACTACCAATCCTGGGACTTTGCATCTGGAAAGACAGAGTCCTCTCTTCAGGAGCCAGGGTAAGCTCCCAAAGTACTTCCTTTTTTTCTTGATCAGTTTCTCGAAGTTCTCTATAGCTTCTAATTTTCCTATCAATTCTTTCCCAATTTCCAGTGATCTACTTTTCTCCTCATTACCAAGTTGTCATGTTCCAGGGTGTCTGGACTCTGGGTCTCTGAGAGGCTGAATTTTGCTGCTGATCACTACTCCACCATATCCAGTGTTGGCTATTAATACCATGGTTGTTATTGTTATAGGTGCATAAATAGAAAAGAAACACGACTAACCTTTTAACTTTATTAGATAAGTCATATGACAGTTTGGTGTTCAGGCTTCCAGTATTAAGCCAATGTGCAGGATTACCTAGGTCACTTTGGAAATCCACATTTATAGAGTAAGGAAATTATCCTTTCTAATAAATGTGTTCAGACTCTTAAATATGAGAAAATCAGGATCACTATTCTGGGGTTTTGAGTGCTGGGGTCTGGTCCAAAGGGTCTGTGCAGAGGAAGTGAGGATCTGCCATATTTTCAAGATGTTTAATTATGATAATTTTCTAGAGACCTATCTGGTCATCTTGATATTCAGACAGAGGTGATTAGAAGTTCTATATAATAATGGCAGGGACTCAGACTTTTTGGCCAGAGCTGATTTCAGGGATAATGACTTGAATCAGGTTCTTTGCTCTCAGCCTAAACAATGTCATACTATTCCAGAAGGCATTCCTGGATAGAGTATTCTTAGTATCAGGCTAAGAATAGAGTCTTGGCTGAGGAACTAGAATAAAAATAGTGACCTTGGTCTGTCTTGATGGCCCTGTAGACACTAACTTGAGTGAAAATAAAGGCCTTCTGATATATCCTATTGGTCTGAGGAAGACTGGTTTTTAAAAAAATGTGATTTGGTAATTTTCTACAAGTTTTGAGAATGCTGAAAAGGCACTAAAAAGCAGTCCAAATTTACTGGGAAAGAAATTTTCATAGTAATGAAAATTACTATGAAATTCCCCACCTTCTCCAACCAGTCCAGCTGTATATTCAGCTGTGAATTCATGAGTGGATTAATCCACTGATAAGTATAGGTCCCCATGATCCAGTCACCTTCAGAAAACCCCACCTCTGAACAGGAGACTTTGGGAGAACATTTTAGATAAAGCATAACATGAGAAACTGAATTTGTCATCAAAAGCTTAGTCTTGAGATTAGTTTGTCTGGGTTAACATTCCCCATAAAAGGGATTTCTCCCACTCCTCAGGTCTATTTGTCTCCTGTCTCTCGACACTGCTAGCCACACTCTACCTCTTCTGTTTCTCCAATTCCTTCTACATCCTCTCTACCCACTGTGTTTTCACTTAGGAATTGATGTTTTTTTTCCCCTAGATTTGTTAATTCCACTGCCTATGGCACAAACCAGTGCGATTCTGGATTCTCAGAAATATTTCTGTCCAGTTAACTTTATGTATATGTTAATCCACTGATTTTTGCTTTTGATAGTTAAATTGCAGATTCTGAGGGTGTTGCCCACAGTTGACTTGTCTGAATATGTTGGGAAGTAGTGCTTAGTGTCATAGTGGTATGTACTATTGATGAGTCCCAAGACTTCACACTGACACAAGATCAGTATGTTTTGTAAATGACAGTTTGCTTGTGGATAACTTCTGTTGGTACAGATATTACAGGTTAGAGGTTCCTAGATATGTAATTTGCAGTGTTGGAATAATTTCACAGTGAAAGGAGCCAGGAACATCGTTTACTACTCTTTCTTGCTAATGTGACCTGGGAAAATCTTTTAATTTAACTGGGGTTCAGTTTACTCATGAATAAACAGGGTTTTTTTTTCAAATCTTTGACTTTCAAATCAGTTGCTTTCAAATCTGGACTGCTTCCAATTCTGTTGCAAGCTAGTATCCTCATCATATGTCTAACTGGACATGAAAATGTATCTGTCTAGCTGTAGGTATCACATAGCCTGAAGGAGTAATACCATTTTAGCTTTCACCAAAAAAATACTATTTTTAGGTTCATAACAGAAGTTTATTTTTTATATTTTTGTTTTGTTTTGTTTTGTTTTGAGACAGGGTCTTGCTATGTAGTTCAGGCTGGCCTTGAACTCACTGTGTAGCCTAGATTGGCCTGGAACTCATTGCCATGCCTCAGCCTCTTGAGTACTAGGATTTCAGGCATGAACCACCACACCCAGCCTTATTTTTCACTTTTGTCTCACCAACTGCAAGACAGTTGTGTGGCCTGTACTTCAGACTGTAAGTTGATCTTAGGCACACTCTTAGGTGCACATTTGTTATATAGTTTGTTTTGGGGTCAATCCAATGGAAGCACCTAATACTGGAGCATGCCTATTTTCATGACAGTGGGAAAAACAGAGATAGATCCCAACTGTTATATTAGAAGCTTCTGCTCAAACACAGCATCATTTAAATTCTGTTGCAACAAGAAGTTATAAATCCAAGCCTAAAATCTTTGGGGCAGGGGAATAGACTTCTCACCCTCCCCACTGGGCAGGGATGAAGTTGACAGTGAATGTATCCAATCAGTCAAAGGTATATAAACACACAAAGGTGTTTTCTGTTATGAAATGTTAGTAATCTTGTGTAATTCTTCTATAACAGAACCAATTTCTTTTATTTAAAAAAAAAGGGAAGGAAGAGAAAAGATTGTTGAGATTTTTAGTGAAAGCCTAGAGGTGGTTTGGTGGCTGACAAAAGTGTATGGTAGAGAAGAGGAGGAACCTATCTCAGAATAGGATCCCCAGTTCCCTTTTAGAATACATTTATAAGTCTAAAAACATCAGTTAGTTTAATATTGGGAAATTTGATGAATCTATGTAAGCATTTGAGAGACTTAACACCAAATTAAATGGCCTTGTAGTAGGAAAATGAACTAAGGGCCAGGATTTTCATCAGGATCTTCATAAGCTGTAACTGTATTTTTGGAAACAACATGTACCTCATAATATACCTGAGTATCAGTTTCAAATTACTGTGGAATAAGTGTTTATTATTTTGTTTCGGTGCTTGCTTCAGCAGCACATATTCTATTGATTTGTTTCTGTTTACAGGTTTCACAGACCTTGTTTTGCTAACTGTGCTTAAGAACATTTACAAGAAGATCTGTTAAGATGAAAGGGGCTTAATATTAGGTATAGTGGAGCTTAAGTGTTTTGTTGAAATCAAAGCCTTCTATATTTGGAAATAACCATACTGTGTGTGAAAGAGCAACAAGATGACAGAAAGCCCAGTGAAAATGATTGGGAGAGTAGTATCAGTTTCATGTATGAAAAACAGAACTGATTGGAAATTTCGGAGGTGAAATTTTGCTTTTACCAAAGAAAACTATTTAAAGTGGCTTAATCCTTTATAAAGCAGTACAAATGCTGCATAGTAACAATGTTGCTGAATGTGCATCTTATATTTATTCAACCTAAATAAAGTATTGAGCACCTACTCTGTACCACATTTTGTGCTCAGCACTAAATGCAAATTTTTTTTAAAATTTGATAATTGATTGAACTCATATCAAATCCAAATGCCTTCTTCCACATGGCCCCTCACTGAGTAGAAGTTTCCTGGAGATCCTTTTCTCTCTTGTTCTTGGAAATTTCCATTATTATAACTTCTGCTCGACTTCTGTCTCTCTCAAGGTAGTTGATTTCCAAATCTGTAGAGTAAGCAGCCGTCTGTTATTTTCCAAGCTCTATTCCCAAATTCTAGTAGGTCTTCATCAGCACATTCTCCAGCATCCCATTTTCCCTCTTCTATTCTTTTATCCTCATCATTACCCTCATCATCTGGTTATACTACCAGTATTCATCTTAGTAACTAAGTATGGCTATTTCACACCTTCCTTCTTCATTTCCAATTTTTTTTTTTTGGGGGGGTGACTAAGCTCAGGCTTTCACGCTGATTTATATCCCTAGAACATTTGCGTTTGTTTTCTTTTGAGACAGGATGTTGCTAAGTTGCTAAATTGCCCAAACTGAATTCAAACTTGCAATACTTCTGCCGCAGGCTCCCAAAGTGCTGGATGAGGCTCTTTCTTCCCCAGTTACCAGTTTTGATCACATAACCTTCCAATAAAATCTGAACTACTGACATTAAGTCCAGCTTACTTTTCTTTTTTTTTTTTTATATTAAATTCTTTTATTGGTACATTGCAGGTGTACAACACGATTACATTTCTCATTGGGAATTGTACCTTTATATAATGCATCTTGGTTCTTATTTTTTTCCCCATTCCTAGCCCTCCCTTCACGCCCTCCACCCTTCCCTATTTACAAAGACTTTATTTCCATTTTTTCCATTTCTCATCATTTTTTCCTTTCTCTTTTTTCCTTTCCCCTGCCCCTCCCACTACCCCTACCCCTTTGGAACTTTTCTTCCTATTTTACATTATCGATTATTCATTCTAATCATTGGTACATGTTAGGTATACAGTATAATGACATTCATCATTGGAAATTTGCACCTTTACATAGTCTCTCTTGGTTCTTATTTTTCACCCTTGCCCAGCCCTCCAACGCCTCCAATCCTCCCTATTTACAAAGATTTTGTTCCTATTTTTCCATTTTCTCATATTAATCCCATTCCCTTCTATCCTTTCGTCTAGCCCTCCCACTTCCTTCCTCTTTGCCTCTTTCCTTCCTATTTCACATTACCTATTATACATTTAGTCCTTATTTACACTTTCAGTTTCTCACACCAGAGAAACTATTCGGTATTTACACATGTGTGTCCTATTTATTTCACTTAAGAGTATCACCTCAATGTGCATCCACTTAGCTATAAATGTCTCTAATTTCTCATTTTTTATGGCTGAGTAGTACTCCATTTTATAAAAAAACCACATTTTCTTTATCCAGTCTCCAGTTGATGGGCATTTGGGCTGTTTCCAAGTTTTAGCTATGACAAACTGTGCTGCTATGAACATGGGCACACATATATCACTGTGGTACGATTCTTTTAATTCTTTGGGGAAGAGCCCCAGCAGTGGAATAGCAGGGTCAAATGGGACTTCCAGTCCTAGTTCTTTGAGGTACCTCCATACTGATTTCCACAGTGGTTGCACCAGTCTACACTCTCACCAGCAGTGGAGCAGGGTTCCTCTTTCCCCACAGCCCCGCCAGCATTTGTTATTGGTTGATTTCATGATAGCAGCCATTCTTTCTGGAGTGAAGTGGAATCTCAGCGTTGTTTTCATTTGCATCTCTTGAATGACCAGTGATGTTGAACATTTTTTCATGTATTTATTTGCTATTTCTACTTCTTTGTCTGAGAAATGTCTGTTCATTTCAGATGCCCATTTTTGCACTGGGTCTTTAAATTTGGCAGGTATGATCTTTTTAAGTTCTTTATAGATTCAAGATAGTAGACCTTTGTCTGAGGAAGAGCAGGTGAAGATTTTTTCCCACATTGTGGGTTGTCTCTTCACACTGCTGATGGTTTCTCTTGCTGTGCAGAAGCTTTTTAATAAGAAGAGATCCCACTTGTTGATTATTTGTGCTAGTTCACGGGCAACTGAGGTTTTGTTCATAAAATCTTTTCCTACACCGATGTCTTCAAGGGTCCTACCTAACCTCTGTTCCAACTGGTTCAGAGTTTCTATTTTAATATTTAGATCTTTAATCCATTTTGATTTTAGTTTAGTGCATGGTGAGAGATATAGGTCTAGTTTTAATCTTTGGCAAGTTGAAGCCCAGTTTTTCCAGCACCATTTATTAAAGAGGCTATCTTTCCTCCAGTGGAGGGTGTTTGGCTCCTTTATCGAAGATGAGATGGCTGAGCGTGTCTGGCATTGTTTCTGCATCTTCTAATCTGTTCCACTGGTCCTCAAGTCTGTTCCTTTGCCAGTACCATGCTGTTTTTATCAGTAGCTTTATAGTATAGTTGCAGGTTGGGGATTGTGATACCCCCTGCCATGTCTCTGTTACCTAGAAATGCTTTTGCTATTCGGGGTCTCTTCTTGTTCCAAATGAATTTTTGGATTGTTTTCTCAAGGTCCATGAAGTATGCTGCTGGAATCTCAACTGGAATTTCATTAAATCTATATAGCAGTTTTGGAAGTATGGCCATTTTCACTCTATTAATCCTTCCTACCCAGGAGCAGGGGATGTCTGTCCATTTTCTGATATCATCTTCAATCTCTCTTTTCAGAGTGCCATAGTTTTTAGAGAAGAGGTCTTTGATTTCTTTGGTTAGGATGATTCCTAGGTATTTCAGTTTTTTGGATGCTATTGTGAAAGGAATTATTTGCCCTATTTCTCTCTCAGTGAGTCTGTCATTGGTGTAGAGGAAAGCTATTGATTTTTGTGTGTTGACCTTGTAACCAGCTACTTGACTGAATTTGGTTATTAAGTCTAGAAGACTTTTGGTGGAGTTCTTGGGGTCTTCTCTGTAGAGTATCATGTCATCTGCAAATAATGACAATTTGACTTCTTCATTACCTATCTTTATTCCTTTTCTTTCTTTCTCTTGTCTAATTGCCATGGCTAATGTTTCCAGAACTATATTGAACAAGAGTGGTGATAGTGAACATCCTTGTCTTGTTTCTGATTTTAGTGTGAAGGATTTCAGTTTTTGACCATTTAGTATGATATTGGCTGTTGGTTTTTCATAGGTGACTTTTATCAGTTTGAGGTAGAGACCATCTATACCAATTTTTTGTAGGGTTTTTATAAATGCATGTTGGATTTTGTCAAATGCTTTTTCTGTGTCTATGGAGATAATCATATGGTTTTTGTCCTTGGCTCTATTGATACAGTGCATTACATTGTTTGATTTGCATATGTTGAACCATCTCTGCATCCCTGGAATGAATCCCACTTGATCAGGGTGTATGATCTTCTTGATGATCTTCTGCATTGTATTTGCCATTATCTTATTAAGGATTTTTGCATCTATGTTCATTAGTGAGATTGCCCTGTAGTTCTCCTATTTGGTTGGGTCTTTCTCTGCATTGAGGATCAAGGTGACGCTTGCTTCCAGGGATGAATTTGGGAGTATTGCTTCCCTTTCAATTTCATTGAAGAGTTTAAACAGTAGTGGCAGCAGTTCCTCTCTAAATGTCTTGTAGAATTCAGCAGTGAAGCCATCAGGGCCTGGGCTTTTCTTAGTTGATAAGTTTTTTATTACCTTTTCAATTTCATTGGTTGATATTGGGTTGTTCAGAATTTTTAGGTCTTCTTCGTTCAACTTTGGTAATTCATATGTATCTAGGAATCTGTCCATTTCTTCTGTGTTGTCCATCTTATTGGCGTATAGGTTCTGGAATTAGGTATTGATGATCCTCTGTATTTCTGCTGGGTCTGTTGTAATTTCACCCTTTTCATTCCTAATTGCATGGATTTGGGCCTTTTCTTTCCTTTTTCTGACAAGGTTGGCTAAAGGTTTGTCAATTTTGTTGATTCTTTCCAAGAACCAACTGTTGGTTTCATTGATTTTTTTGTATTGTTCTCTTAGTATCCATTGCATTGATTTCTCCTCTGATCTTCATAATTTCCTCCCTTGTATGAGCTTTGGGGTTGTCCTGCTCTTCTTTTTCTAGAAGCTTGAGGTTCAGCATCAGGTTGTTTCATTGGGCTCGTTCTGCTTTCCTAATATGCGTATTCACTGCTGTGAATTTCCCTCGTAAGACCGCTTTCATTGTGTCCCATAGATTCCGATATGTTGTATTGTCATTGTCATTTAATTGAAGGAACTGTCTGATTTCTTCTTTAATTTCCTCTGTGACCCATTGGTTATTCAGAAGTGTGTTGTTCAATTTCCACATGTTTATGAAATTTTTTGAGTTTCTTTTGCTGTGGATCTCCAATTTCATTGCACTATGGTCTGATAATATATAGGGGATAACTTCAATTCCTTTGCACTTACTTAAACATGTTCTATGTGTGAGTATGTGGTCTGTTTTTGAGAATGACCCATGTGCAGCTGAGAAGAATGTGTATTCTGATTTTGTGGGGTGGAAGACTCTGTAAACATCTGTGAAGTTCAGTTGTTCAAGAGTTCGATTGAGTTCTAGTATTTCATTGCTTATTTTTAGTGTAGTTGATCTATCTATTTGTGACGGTGGGGTGTTGAGGTCCCCCACTACAATTGTATTAGTGCATATATGACTTTTCATGTCCATTAGTATTTGTTTTATATAGTTGGGTGCACTAGTGTTTGGTGCATAGATATTTATGATTGTCATCTCTTCCTCTTGGATTCTTCCCTTTACAAGGATGTAGTGTCCTTCTTCGTCTCTCTTAATCAGTGTTGGTTTGAAATCTACTTGATCTGCAAAGAGGATAGCTACTCCTGCTTTTTTTTGGGTTCCTGTCTCATGGAGTATTGTTTTCCAACCTTTAACTTTCAGTCTATGAGTTTCCTTTTGAATGAAGTGTGTTTCTTATATGCAGCATATTGTTGGATTTTGCTTCTTGTCCCATTCTGCCAGTCTATTTCTTTTGATTGGTGAATTGAGACCATTAACGTTGATGGTTATAACTGAAACATACTGACTTGTCATTGCCATGACTTTTTCTTTTTGTTGGGTTCTCCCCCTTTACATTTAATTTCTTGTCATGCCAGATGGGTTCATTCTGCTTTGCTTCCTGGGGTTGTGATCCTCAATGTCTGTTCCTAGGCTATTGTGTAAAATTCTTTGGAGTGCTGCTTTGGTATTCACGAAGTTCCTAAGGTGCTCTTTGTCATGAAAGTATCTTATCTCTCCATCCATTTTGAAAGATAGTTTTGCAGGGTACATCAATCTGGGTTGGAGGCTGGTTTTCTTTTAGGGCTTGGAATATGTCACTCCAAGGTCTTCTTGCCTTGATGGTTTGTGTTGAGAAGTCTGCTGTGATTCTGATGGGCTTTCCTTTGTATGTGATTTGTTTCTTTTCTCTGACTGCTTGGAGAACTTTGTTCTTCTGTTGTGTTTCTGGAATCTTAACAATTATATGCCTATGGGTAGATTTTTTTTTGATCAAGGCTATTTGGAGTCCTATATGCCTCACTTATCTGTATGTCAAGCTCTTTTCCCCTGCTTGGGAAGTTTTCTGCCATTATTTCTGTGAAGAGATTTTTTATGTCATCTGCACTCTCTCCTGTTTCTTCATTGAGCCCAATCAGTCTTATGTTATTCTTCTTTGCATCTTCTAGCAGCTGCTGGATTGATTTCTCATGTTCCCTTATAATTTTGAAGCAATTTTTCTTTTCCTGGTCACTAATTGCAATCTTATCTTCTATATCTGAAATTCTGTCCTCACATTGGCTCATTCTGCTGTGTAGACTTTCAATGGAGTTTTTCATGTCCTGGAAATCTATTTGCATCTGTTTTATGGATTCCATTTGTTTATGTTGGGATTCCATCATGTTCCTCAACTCCTCTCTAAATTTATTAATCATGTCTTGCACTAGGGGCATAATTTCTCCTGTTATCTGAGAAATTATTTCTGATTTCATTTTTTCCAGATCCCCTTTTGTTGCCAGTTCAGTGGGTCCAGGTGGTTGAGTATCAGAGTGTTCCATCTCATTTCCCTTTGGGGCTGCTGTAGGTGATCTGGAAGTGTGGTTTTGAGACTTAGTTACGTGTTTTCTCATTTCAACTGGGGCAGGGGCCTGTTAGCACCTGCACGGATTACTTCCTCTGAGCTGGGTGAGGTGGAGCAGGAGCTGGGAGCAGTGGTAGGGACGGTGATCCAAAAGCCCTTTCCTGTGGGCTGGGAGCAGCCGGAGGGATGGTGGCTGGGAAACCCCTTCCTCTGAACCAGGAGCAGTGGGATGGTGGCTCAGAAGCCCCTCCCTCTGGCCTGGTAAAAGTGGGAGGGATGGTGGCCCGGAAACCCCTTCCTCTGGGCCAGGAGCAGCGGGACAGGTGGCCCAAAAGCCCTTTCCTCTGGGCTGGGAGCAGCGGGAGGGATGGTGACCGGGAAGCCCCTTCCTCTGGACCAGGAGCAGTGGGACATCGGCTCAGAAGCCCCTACCTCAGGGCCGGGAACAGTGGGACTCAGTACCTTGGTCTGGTGGTCTGGTGTCCTCTGTGTCTTTGTAGCGTGGAATCAGGTGGCTGCCTGTCTGCAGCGGGCTGATTCGGCCTGTGTTCCACGTGACTGGGGCCTTTGGTAGGGCATAGGCAGACCTGCCTGTCTGCAGCGGGCTGATTCAGCATGTTCTGTGAGACTCAGGACCTGTCTGTCTGCAGCAGGCTGATTCGGCGTGTGTTCCGCGCGACTCCCAGCCTACTTTTCAATAATGTTGCTCAGTCTTCATCATGTCTCCTTTCATAAAACTCCCTTTAGCCCCATCTTCTGTCTTGAAGAGATTTTTATCTGCCCTAAATAATTTTCTCTGTATCTCAAGATGTTTTTCTATCTTTTGTCACACACTTATGAACCTGTGAAGTCTTTTTAAGTCCAAGAACTATATTTATTGTAGGTCTGAATTCACCCACGTTGTTCTCTGCTTAGAATATGGCCATAAAGATATCAAGAACACATTGTGTAATAAGTAGGCTAAATAAGTTCACTCATGCCTAAAAATATATAGGCCTTAATTGTATAACAGTCATTCTTCTAATTCTGTTCATTCCGTAAGATAGGTTATACTTTGGACTTGGCATGAGTTTGTCTTATCTATTTGTAATGTTCTAATAGTAGCTCTGGAAATTGATTTTTTTTTAAATAATTTATACCTACTGGCTATTGATGAAATGCTTTAAAGTCAAACTGGATATTAAAAGAATAAAGTAGGTACATATATATAGATAAGCACAGGATACCTGAGCAACTGTTGATAATGTAAGAAGGAGGCAAATGTGAGTTTTAAATCACCATGTAGAACATACTAGTACATTACTGGCCCAGCAGTGTGTTGGGTAATGTGGTTTTAGTGTGTTTCCATGGGAGCAGTCATTTGCTTGTTGCTTCTCTACCATCTGTGTGGTGGTTTGGCAGGGAAATCTAGCCACTTAAGTAATAATCCTGTCCTGGCAGCTATAAGCAGGCAAAGCCAAAGACATAACAAGAGGCTATAGAAAAACTTAAAATGCAGTTATGACATAAGGATCTGAAGAAGCAGAGTAAGAATTAACAAGACAGTATTTCATTCCGAGCAAACGTACTCAATAAGAGGCACAGGTACAAATAGAGGAGGACTGTCAATTCAATCCTAAAGTGAAAGAAAGGAATGAGTTTATAAGGTTTAGAAGATTTTGCCTGTTATTAAGCTTTTTAGCAGAATTTCTGTGTAGTTAATAGTATTAATAACTATTGGGTACATTTGGAAAATGAAACCAAAAAAATTGTGTAGTAAACTTCATACTACCTAGTCAGACATTTGTAAGAGTTCACTTTAAATTCAGGCAGAAGAGGAAAGGTCTCTTCTACCACCACATCTGCTCAACAGTACCTATTTAGTCCTAGCCAGTTTAATAAGATTTAAATAATACAAGAAAAGAAAAAGAAGAAACTGTCTACAGATAAATTATTACAATAATGTGCATATTTAAAGTTGCTAGATACAAAACAAATAGCAATTAAACTCTGAGGTACTTAGGAATAAGTAAAATAAGACAAATCCTTTTAGAAAAAAAATTTTTTGAAGGACAGAAAACAATCTTTTATAAAAGAAAAGACTCAACATTGTCTAGATCATTGTCTTGAACTCAGTTTGGGCAATTTAGCATTTCCATGCAAATATATACAATTTTTGTTTGTTTTGTGAGTGGATGTGGATAAAACATGGCAATCTTATCCTAAACTTAATAGGAAAAGAAATGGATCCAGAATATCAAGATAAATTTTTAAAAGCAACAGGTAGGATCACTTATCCCACCAAATAGACGTAAGTAGGATACAAGTACAGCAATAATAATTACGGTAGTGAGTACTGGCTTAAGGAGAGACAAATGAACAGTGGAATAGGGTAGTATATAAAATGATGTATGTAATAACAAGACTGTGGGGAGATGAAAGAAACAGCATCACAGTGGGGCTATTATGAAATATTAAATAGCATTGAGACAATTTGCTCTTTATGTGGAAAACATTAGTCAAAACCTTATTTGCACCAAATGTAAAAAAGCAAACTTTATAACTTAGAGGAAAGGGCCGGGGATTTAGCTCAGTGGTTCAGGCACCTGCCTCGTAAGCACAAGGTCTCGAGTTCGATCCCCAAAACCAAAAAAATAAAAATAAAAAATAACTTAGAGGAAAATATAGTGAACTATCCTGATGATCTTAGGGTGAATGGATTTTTTTTAAATACAAAAACCACAAGTCAATTAAAAAAAGTAAAAGTCAAGCATAGCAGTTTCATGTTGCTGGTTATCTTAATCTATTTTCTATTGTTATAATAGAATACCACAAACTTAGTAATTCATAAAGGAAAAAGGTTTATTTGGTGTATGGTTCTGAAGGCTGGGAAGTTCAAGATGCAGCTGTATTTGTTAATGTGGTTAACAGTGAATGGAGAGCCACATATATGAACAGTCAAATTTCAAACAATAGGCAATAAAAACTAAAGGTAATAGTAACATTTCTGTAAGTTTTAAAAACAATTCATAACTATTAATAGAAGTATAAATGAATATATGAGCTGGAAGGATTCACAACTTCAGCACAGTGGTTTCTTGTAGGGAATGGGGAATTTAAATTAAATTCTCACTGGTAATTGTCATTTAAATACTACTTTAGTTGTTAGGGTAGAGAAGGGACCAATGAATTTTTTAATTAAAATGTTTAAATTTTTCATTTACATAATTTTTTCAAGTATTCTTTTTCTCTAATAACCATGTCCTCTTTTTAGAAGCCATATCCTCTTTGTATGGCCTATATTTGATCTGGCAGAAATGTTCTGTTAGCACTGATACCTAATAAGAACTTTTAGCCTCATATGGTTCGCTGTCTTCTAATTTAACATGGACGGAGGCCATGACATTTATAAAGCTCAAATTGTAATCAAATTCTAGTAGTTCCTATTGTCCTTGGAAACTTCAGATTACTCTGTCATGTTCAGGTTTTGTTTTTTTTTTCGTATGGAGATCAAACTCAGGACCTTACACTTGTGAGGCAGGCGTGGTGCCACTGAGCTAAATCCCAGGCCCCAGTCATGTTCATTTTTAAATACTTTTATATGTCTTTGAGAAATGTATCAGAAAAACATGATTTTTACAATAGTTCTTATGCAACTACACCCCATTATCCTGACTAGACTAGTGCTGTGTTAACCTTCCTAATTTTTCTAACTTTTCAGAACATTTATAAATCAAGTGCATTTATAAATTTAAATGTATTTATAAATGGAAACAATTTAAATTTCAAAAAAATTAAATGTATACATCAAACTTTTAGAGAGGGAACCTTTCAGTTTAGAAATACTAGTTGTCAAATGAAAAATTTGATAGTTTGGACTACATGATGATATCCTTTTTTTAATGTTGCTGCTGTATGTTTCTTGTCAATTTATCTAATACATTTAAGTACTCTTACTGACTTATATATTCTTAAAATTTTTTGAAATATCTTAATCTTTTTCTTCATTTTTTTCTCAATGTCCTTATATCTTTTTGTTTGTTTTTCTGCACTGAGGATCTAACACAGGGTCTTCACACTGAGTTACATGCTCAACCTCTTTTTTTATTTTTTGTTTTGAGACAAGGTCTTACTAAGTCACTAAATTGCCCAGGATGGGTTCAAACACAGCCTCCCAAAAGTGCTAAAATCATAGGTATTTGCCACCATGCCTGGCTCGTGTGTTTAAAAAATAAATATTTAAGTAACTTTTGTGGTCCTCTCTGCCAGACTTTTCTTCTTTCCTTAGGATAAATTTCTAAATCTAGAATTGCAGATCAAGGGAGTCTGATTGGCAATAGCAACCTTTTGAAAAGTATCTTTGTGGGCATTCCACAAAAAAAAAAGAGGAAGAAAGAGGATGAATGAACATAGGTTGTTCTCTTTTGCTTAGAATAATAGAAAGCATTTAAATTACATTCTCATAGTAGGCTTTTAATGTTCTTTCCTTTGGGATACAAAAGTTGTATCATGTGATGATTAAACCTTTCATGTGGGTGTCTAACACTCTTACCACACTAAACACTTCACTGGGGAGTGTTGCTGATTGTTGTTGATTGTGACCCCTTTCCAGGTCCCTTGTGTATCTGTCTTCACTCACTGATCAGTAACTCAAAAAGTAGATGTACTGGTAATGGTAAGCTGAAATGCTGTCTTCAAAACTTGAGGATGAGGATGTTGAGAAAAGCCCAACAATCAGGAGCTTACTTGTGGATTTTGATTGTCTTTTAGTCACTTTCAGTTTATTCCATGAACTGCTGGGATGCTTCTAATTTTTATTTCACAGATAGCAGGAGAGATGCCTGATCTTGCTTGTGGTCACTCGGCAACTCAGTGACTCACGAATTTCTGTTCCTGACCTCGTCAGTGGTGTTTACCTAGGGAAAAAATCAATGCTCCTTGGTGGCCTTTTCACTTTTAGCTTACTGTCTTACTGCATACAGTGGTTGTTATATTCTTTTCCAGTGACTTTTCCCTGGACCTGCACTACCCATTACCTTAGCACTAGCCATATATGGATATTTAAATTAAGTAAAATGAATTCAGGCCCTTAAGTCACATGAACAATGTATCAGGTGTTCATTGGCCACATTTGGCTAGTGGCTGCCATACTATAGAGTACGGGTATATACCAATTCTATTGCTGCAGATAGTTATAGTAGACTGTGCCTAGGACCTCTGATGAGCAAGCAGCCTTGGTCACATAATCTAAAGAGAAGTTTACTCATGTATTTCTCTATTGTAAATGGAAATTTTTTAGCATCACTTTCCTGACCTTCCTGTTATTTCACAGGAAATTAGCCTTAGCGTGTTATTAGCCTTAGCGTGTCCACTCTATCACTTGATCGTTTTTCAGGTCATCTCTTCTAACCTTCCCCCATCTCCAATTTCAGGTCTGTTTTTTTTGCTTTGGCCTCATATATTCTGTCAGTATGCTGGTACTGTTATTTCCTGTCTATTCTTCACTCATGTTGTTGCCAGATAAAATGCCTGAAGGCCATTTTAAGAAAAACTCAACAAAAGTTGCTGTCTTCCCAATGGGTGGTCCTGAGTACTGATTTATATTTAGTTTTCAGAAAAATTTTAATGTGTATATAAGCACATACATGTATATGTATGTGCATAAACTTCTCTTTTCTATAAATGGGAGCATATGAATTTTTTTTTTTCTTTTGGTACTGGGGATTGAACTTGGGACCTTGCGCTTTCGAGGCAGGCGCTGGAACCACTGAGCTGAATCCCCAGCCCAATGGGAGCATATGAAATAAGCTGCTTTACACTTTTCCTTACTTTGTATTTGCCTCTGAAGAGCTTGGCAATCATTCCATGAAAAGATCATTGTTTTTTTACAGCTGTGTAAGATTCCTCTGTGAATGTACCATGATTTCTTTAACCAGTTTTTCTTGAAGGGCATGTAATGATTCCCTATTTTTCACTATTCCAAACACTGATAAAAGGAATAACTCCTTCACAAGTCATTTTGCTCTGATCCAAGTATATCTGCCAGTCTCTTGTGTAAGCCAGTTTTTTTGATGGTTTACTTACTGTTATTTGACCATCTATACTCCCTGCTGCTAGTGTGCTGCTTCTGTATATCAAGTTATAAATATTTCAGCCCAATCTTAGTCCTTACTTGAAAAACCTTCAGGACTCTCCCTTGGCAATAAATCTGTCTCTGTCCTGTCAATGTGGTGGTGAGGGAAGGAGGCAGCTCAATGAACAGTAAAAAACAATGGAAGCATTTGACTCTAGCCTCTTTTCTACCTAACTAGTTCTACTTGGCA
Source organism: Heterocephalus glaber (assembly GCF_053883595.1). Classification (NCBI taxonomy): domain Eukaryota; kingdom Metazoa; phylum Chordata; class Mammalia; order Rodentia; family Bathyergidae; genus Heterocephalus; species Heterocephalus glaber. The sequence goes on from NW_028258138.1 coordinate 46,122,366, forward strand.
CTCCACTAACGTGTCCAATTCATTCTTGTCTCCCTTGATTTGTAGAGTTCCTTCCTCTATTCTCTCTGGGCCTTTAAATCTGTTGTACTCTTTGAGACTGAGTTAACACAACCCATATACATACAGCTTCAATTCCTCTTTCCAGGTGCTAAAATAATCTACCCTTTTACTGAGTACTCTCACAGGATATATTTTTTTACCCTAGATTACATTACAATATCTGTGTAATTCTCCTAATTTAGCTACTAGTTAGTAATGTCCAACATAAGCATTGTGACTTGTTTTGATTTATCCTGTAGAAATCTTAGTAGTGTTTTGCATATACTAATGAATGAAAAAGAGCATTATTAATTCTAGTCTTTTCTCATAAGCTAATACTTAATTTTAATGGAGAAATTACCCTGTTCCTGTGCACCCTAGTTCTTTTTTTAAATTAAGTATGCTTTTTATCTCCTTCCTTGAAATGTATATTAAGAGCATAGAGCCATGAGGTCTTGCATTCCAGGCAACTACTTTGATACCCTGGGAAATGAGGGTGTCAATTTGGTCCATGTTTATTGTTAACAGCTGAAAGCACAGGCAACACCAGTATATATGGTCTCTATTATGGCACAAAACCTTAATATATAATTTGGAACCAGGTGTCCCTTTTTATTGTATTTTCATTATGAGATGAAGATTACTTTCCTGATAACTTCAGTTTACAAAATGAATACATATTATCAGTAGTCTCTAGTATATCCTGTGAAGTTTTGACTATAACATATTTAGAGGGTAAAATAGTAAATGCTGTTATTTTGAGAATATGATAGACCCAGAGTACCTTTTGTTCCAACTGGAATGGCACTAAGGCATGGTAACTCCATATAGTGATACTTTCTCCTCTTTTTGGCTGTTAGATTTTTGAAGAGGCCTCCATCAGCCTTTTTGCTCTGGAACATTGTGAGGGAAGAGAGTTACATCTTGAAGAGGCTGTAAGCTCTGTTTTGAATAAGGACCTGCATTTTTATACCCAGTCTGTGTGGGTGAAAAGTGGACTGTAAGTACAAGAGAAAAGCATTTCCCCATTGCTTTTCTTTTGATCTGCTCATGTCCTTACTTTTTTTTCAATGTAGTAACAGTAGTTTGTTTAAATAAGAGAAGACTAAACAATTTCCATTATGGAGTAGCATGCAAAGCCTGGGAAAAGAAGGGCTGCCACCTCATCAGAACACGTCAGAGTAGGTCAACTAGATTTCTTTTAGGAGAAATTAAACCAAGAATTTCAACTGTGAAGATTACTGCCTGCTTCAGGCGAGTGACTGTTTTCAAGACTAAGACTGTTGGGTTGTACTTTGACAGCATGTTTATTCTAGAGCAGTTCCCTCCAGTGTAGTCATTTTCATGTGGCATGCAGTAGTTGACCTAGCCTGCCTATCAGTGCTTGTTCATTCAGGTTATTAGTTGGAGTGGATCCAGCTTGCATGGGGTCTGTATTTTCACAATTTGGGAAGCTGCCTTTAGGAAAAGAAATTTGAAATTATTAATATGGAAATTAGTATTGAACTTGCATGATTATTTATAACAAAAGTGATGAGAGGTCTGCAAGCAGCCCTGAGGTTGGAGCTGTGTTTGCTTCCTGAAAAATCTGCCTCTCAGGCCATTTCTGAAGTTTGCTATATATATTTGCTTATCCCCACCCCTGCACTGCTGGTATTTTGGTACCAAAACTCAACTGGAAACACATGTAGCTCTCAGTGATTAATGCTAAATGGTTGTTTTAATTCTTATAAATCCTGTGACAGTCAACTCTTTAGATATGTGGCAGTAATCAACAAGAAAGGCAATTAAAAAATGAGCCAACTGTTACAATGAATGGCTTTTTAAATATTCACATGTATAGCAATTTAAATTTTCTAAGAACCATTTCACATGGTTGGTATTTATTAAACTGATTTACTCTTAAGCATAAGATTCTATTCAGTAATTAAGTGCATTTGAAGTGAATTTTACATCCCTGTGTTATAGGATTTTCACAACACTCATACATTTTCTTTACACTCTGGATTGAAATTTATATTTGACTTACAACTGGAAATTTCTCTTTATTTTCACTCTTCTGAAAAACTGGTGCAATTTAAAATCCTTGATTTTTTAAATTATCTTTGAGTTATTATCTATCTCTGAATCCAGTTTCTATATAAGAGAATTGGTAAAAGGATTCAAGAATGCTGAAGTCTATCTAAAGAGTTTCCTATAAAACTGGCTTACCGGATACCATTTAGTGCAAAGCCAAATACCACAGTGACAAGTTGCATTTTTTTAAAAAACCCATGTTATGTCTTATCTTTGATCTGTGAAGGTAATGAGTACCATGCTTCAATATACCATCCCACACAGGTTTTCCACTTATGGAACTCATTAAGATCAAGATATAATTAGGTATAGTTACTTAAAATCTTGCCATTTTATAATGGAAACTTCTCTACCCATTTAAAGAATCTTTGAGGATGGAGAGGTAGTTGAGCCTGTCTGTGACCATGTCTGCCTTTGCATGGAACTGATGGCTTATATTTGTGCAATCTAAACCCTGATTTTTTCTGTTGGAAAAAATGATTCTATTTTTTAAAAGCTACAAACCTAGAAGTTGTAAAAGAATGAATCAAAAGTATCAGGTACTTTTATTGAGGTTCTCTGTAGTACATTGCTTGTTTTTTCCTGCTTTCTTGCAGATGGATAGCTTATGAAGGATCCAATTTCTTGGGAAGACAAATCCTACTTGAGCCTAATGAGATCCCAAATTGGACAGCATTTAGTGGCTGGAAAACAATTGGTTCTCTTCGTCCTATGAAACAGGTAAGGAACAGAGAAACATGAGATCCAAAAATAGCTTCATTTGTCTTGTAAAAAGGTCGTAAGCCAAAGCATTTGAATATTGTCCACTTAATTTAGTTTACCATTTATGTAGAAGGGAGAGTGGGTAAGTATGCAGGAATCTTGTGGGCTTTAGCCAATTCATAAAATTGTATCTAAGATTAACATTAGATTTTAGCCCTGAGTCTCAAGTTTTATTTGCCACGTTCATTTTTCATGTAAAAGTAACACTGTAAATGCCACGGCAAACAATGAAACACAGTTCGACTTCAATACTCTTCTAGTTTTACTTTCTTAGCATTTGGATTTTTTACCTACTTATATAACACTCAAGGGGTCCTGGCAATTTAATTAAAATAGTATTTATTGCACACCTACTGCTTGTCAATCTTCTGTTCAAAAGCTTCCCACTACACTTACGATACAATCTACACTCTTCAATGTGGCCTCTGTAATAAGACTCCCCCTGCTTCTCCAACCTCTTCTCTCACCAGTCTCCTCCTCACTCACATGGCTGTGTCACATGCACGAAAGTGCAGAATACTGTCCTACTCAGGTTGGCAATATGGCTATCCCCTGCATAGAATTTTGTCATCCTTTGCCTGGTTAGTCATCCTTCTGAATTCATTGTGTCAGGTCCTAACAGACACCTTCTGTCCTCTCTCCCAGTCTAAATGGTATCCTAGAAGACCTGGTTCTTTTTCTACAGCACACTGTATGTAGTTTATAACCACCTAAGTACCACTGGACCAGGCTTGTTCCCAGTCTGCTGGAAACTCCATCAATGCAGTGGTTGTGCACTATCCATAGTACCAGTCACAATGTCTGGCACTTTGTGGGAACTCAGGGATTGTCTGATGAAGGAATTAATGTTAAAATGAATGAATGAATGTTTGCTATCATGAAGTGTGTAATGGAAGATATAAGGACAAGTATGATTTCTGCCTAGAGCTTGTATTTTTGTTGGATAAATATATCCAAATAAGCTGTAACACAAAATGCAAAACAGTATATAATCATCAAAAAGCCATAGGCAATATCTGGGTCAGAGAAGGAAAGTAACAGCCTATATAGGCCTGATGAGGTGGTTTCATGGGAAGCAGAATATCCAAGCAGGTCTGTCAAGTATGATAGCTGGTGGATGTGCCATCTAATCTCTTTAGAAACATTTTCTTGCTTGATTCTGGCAAAAGTCCTTTGAATAGGAATTATTCCCATTTTCTAATTCCAAAAATAGGGCACAGAGAGGTAAAGCACGCTGATAAAAGCAACCCACGTGTTAGACTCAATATTTTAACCTGAATCTATTATGTTCTAAAATCTGTGGTCTTAAGCAGCCGTACTCTGCTTTCTTCCAAAATTAAGATCAACATTTACAGAGTGCCACCATATATTCTAGGCAAGGAGCTGAGTGTAGCATAGTGGCTATACTTGCCAACCTGACACACTGTAAATAAAAACTTCACTTAATGGTCTTCTCTTGTTGTCTCCTCACACAGGCACACACACCATGTTCCTTCCCACCATTCTTCCATTCTTTGTTCAGATCCTAGCTCAGCCATTTGCAAGATGTGATGTTGGCCAGTCACTTTTCTTGGCACCTTAGGTTTCTCATTGGTGAAAGTGACCCCTGGTTACAGCTCATTGTGGGGATTAAATAATATATGTAAAGGGTCTCCCAAAACACCTTACTTGTGCTACTATAGCAATACATTTTGAAAGATTATTATTCAGTGTCCCTTGAGAGAGACAGTGCTCTGAGGTATACCAAAACATTAGTGACTTTCCTGGCACAAAGTGTGTGGTTCAGGATCTTACGACCTGTGTATCTTGCATATTCCTCTCTCCCTAGGATGATGGATAATTCCCCTGGAAAGCCATAGGAAAAAGCAAGGTAGAAGTAGGATGTCAATTTAGCCTTTCCTACTACATAATTTAGATCTGGTTTCAAAAGCTTTAGTAGCCAAGCTTCCAGTATTTTCCTGTGTGTGTGTGTCTCAAATGAACTACACCAGCAAATCTGTTTTCCTCAGTTTTGAGTAGTGACTCCCTGCTGTGAAAGTAGTCCCCTTCCCACTGTTCAGCATCTTGAAATAAGGGAGGTTTTTTTACAAATAAAAATGATATTCTTCTTGCACTTTGCTGTAGGAACTACCTGGTTCCTACTCTGATTAAAGATTTAATTTAAAAATCATGTTTTAATAGGTTATTTTTCTTGGTTTTCACCTGGGCCAAAGCTTTAGTACCTACCAAAGGAACTTTGGGTTTCTAAAACAGTAATTTGTAGGTTACATACATTTAACTTTTTGGGTAAGCACATTAGTACTGCTTTAGTTCACACTCCAAAACTAAGGAATAATAAAAATGTAATCCTCTTTGAGGTTGTGAATTCCAAGTCACTAAGGTACTTGTAATGCATATCAGTACTTTTTTTTTACGGGGATCGAACTCAGGTCCTTGTGCTTGCACAGCAGGTGGCGAAAACCACTGAGCTAAATCCCCAGCCTGCATATCAGATTTTTAAGTATAATTACAATGAAGTCAGACTACAAATGTATAATAATGGTAATACCCTGCTTGATTTAATTGATTAAAACTGTGTTTAGTCCTACAGTAATTGCAATTCTGTCATTTGTGAAGGTCAAAATGTTTTCTTATATGTACAAAGTAATGACATTATAATAAAGATATACTGAAGCAAGAATTAATAATAGTTGCAGTAGGAGACCACACTGAATTGTAGAATTTTAAGTGCATTCTGGGTTACATTTTGAATGTGGAAGTAGTGGTTTGAAACATTTAAAACATTTTGTCAGTAGAGGCCTTGTTCACCAGCTTTAAATGACCAAATAATTTGCCCTTCTATTTGTTCATTTAAGTACATCAGGAATGCTAAATATGGTAACAATTTACCAAAATCCAACTGGTTTCATGTTGATGTGTCATATGTTTCAAAAATATGGTCAACCATACCATGCTGTATTCACACAGTGCTTATTAAATAGCATACTATTTATTACTTAGCTAAGGTTCTGATTTCAGTGCCAACAACTGGCTAAAGGAGGGGATGTTCTGTTTTTATTACATTGAAGCTAGAAGCCTAAATCATGGAGTTCAAGAAATGGTTTCTATTGAGCTCTGACCATTCTTACAGTGCTAGCCTCTGAATCAGTCTTATTTCCCTCTGTCTTACAAGTAATTAGTGCTGGGTTGGGGTTGTAGCTCATTGGTAAAGTGCTTGCTAGTATGTGAGAGGCCTTGATTCAATGCTCAGCATTGGAAAAAAAACAAAAAGTTGTATATTTTCACATCGGTCTTAGCCGTCCTACTTAAGAGGAAAGTTTTTGGTGCAAACAGGTGTGACTCCACACCTGTGTTAACATTTGTAAAACTAGGTCCATAATTGTATTTCCTGAAAAGGTGATTCTGGCAAATAGGAAACATTTACCACAATGACATATACAGTACTAAGGGCTCAATAAATACTAACTACTATGCTTAGTGAGAAGTTCTAGATTTAATATTTTAAACTTCCTTTATATTCTAGGCCAAGGAGATGAAGTCCTTTGTTACCTGATTATTGAATAACAAAAGTAGTGATTAGGCATACTTGGTCTCTTCCTTTCAAGCATATAAATGTCCTAGGTAAACAAAGAGATTACCACATCTTTTAGGACCCTCAGCTATCTGGACCTTTCACACCAGTCATTTTGCATTTAATCACAGCTCTAGAAAGTACATCTGATTACTGTATTTGTCTTTCCTATGCTGTTACAAGGTCCTTGAAGGTAGTGTCTTGCTTTTATTCCCACTATCTTAGCATAGCTCTGGCACATTACCAAATGAAACTCAAGTTCTGAATGCTTCACTGCCATCCCTTTGCCATTCTAGTGAATGAAACAATTACCTTTTACTCTTTCAAAAGGGCACTTGTGCTTAGTTGCATAAAAATTTATCAACAGAAAATATTTATACATAATTAGCTAAAGGAAGTGTAGAGTGAAGCTATGTAAATAAGCTCATCACCTCTCACTTCACTTCCCAGCTTTCCTTTTTTGGAAGGATTATTTTCAGATTCAAAAGTTTATTTGTAAATGGCCCCATTTCTTTTGTTACAGCCTACAGTGTACATCAGAATAAAGAACAGAGCCCAGGATGAGTATCTGACAGTCACTGGAAATCTAGCTGACACAAGGGCAACATCTGTATCCATCTCTCCCTATAGTGGAAAAAATACTCAGATCTGGCACTACTGTCGCGGACTCTTTAAATCCAAGGTACCCCATTTTTGATGTTTTGTATTTTTATTTTGGAAAGTAGATTCTTGCCAAATCAACTGCCATAAATAAAATAATGTGAATTCCTAGGTGCAGTTTATTGTATGGTCATTAAAATATTACTTGCATGCTACTAAAGCATTTAAGTAAAATGGACTAAGATAATCCTTTGATCTAGAAAACTCAGTTTTATGTTCTAAGTAAAAACTAAGATCATATACTGTAGATATGCTTAAGTAAAAATGTTTTAAACCAATGTAAGTCATTGGATCTGAATTAGAACAATATGCTTTTTTGACATTCTGCATTTGGAGAACAGATAGGATCAGCTGTCTGTGTGGCTCCAAACATGTTAAAACCCTTTTGTTTTCAAAATACACAATAAAGTAGTAGTAGAAGAAAAAAGGTGTTATTGGAAAAAGCTTAGAAAATAAGATAGAGGTTTCTTTTTCTATGTCTCTACTATGTTTGATGCTATGGGGGATAAGGTACTATTATAAAAAAAACCATTAAAACTATGTTTTAATGTATCACCATTTTATCTACTCCTCATGCTTCAAAAAATGTAAAGTATTTAAAAACAATTATTATCTGGTTACCTTTAACATCACGGTATTTTTAGTAAAAAAAAAAATCTACACATAATCCACCTTAAGCTAACAGGGACTTAACATTTAATTCCAATTCAGCAAACTTTCACTGAACATCAGTTGTCAGATGTGCGTGTCCTTTTAACAAGTACAAGTGGACACAGTGGTGCATGCCTGTAATCTTAGCATTCAGAGAGGCTGAGGCAGGAGGATTACAAATTAGAGCCCAATCTGGGCAATTTAGTGACTTACAAGACCTTGTCTCAAAAAATAAAGGGCTGGGGATGTAGCTTAGTGCAAAGGGCCTGCATTCAATTCCCAGTAACTCAATTAATTTAAAAATACAGGTATTTTGGCCTCTATTTTAGTTGCCATACCATCTCCTCACCTCCAGCCATAAAGACTTAAAAAAATTTTTTACTGAAATTATATATCTTTTTAGCTAAGACACAGACACCTTATGTCTACGATTTGTTCACCTGAAAGAAAAGGGACCCTATTCAACATTGAATACATTAGTAAGTACACCACTGCCATTTAATTTCTTAACCTTTCCAGGCCAGTGACACATGTCTTGATGTGATTGGCGGCCGGGACACACCTGGTGCAAAGGTGGCCCTATGGACTGAACATGGACAGTTCAGGCAGAAGTGGAGACTGAATAAAAATGGAACTATCAGCTCTTATCTCAGTGATCAACTTGTCCTTGATGTTAAAGGTGGGCCTCAGAACATACACAATGTTTTATGTCCCTGGATATCAATTTATGTTCAATCCTCCCCTTTATGGTAAAGGACATCCTCATTATATGAGAAGTCACTTTTAATTATGCTTGAAAAACGTTAAGATGCACAGTTTTACAAATAAAACAGTTAGCTATATGGATCAAGAGGAAAAAGTCCAAATAAGTTGGGATTGTCTTTTGTTCATTAGTAGTACAGTTATAGAATTTATTTGCAACTGTAATTTTCATGAACTCTGAGAACAAGTCTTAATTAGAAGCATCATAAACCATAAAATGAATGTCATCTGTTTCACAGAAAGAAGCATTTCTAACTTTTTTGCCTTGAATTGCCATGGTCTTTAAAAGGCCTCAGTTAAAATTTATGGAGGGTATCAATTAACCTTGTTTAATTCAGCGAGGTCAGGGCCAGTACTGTTCATGGCTGTTGCTTTAATTGGGTTAGTCATAGCCACTGTTGGTGTAGAAACAGAAACACAGTATCTGACATCCAGACAGAGTTCTTTCAGGGCACAATGCTTCTATAATCATGTATTATACCTTTTAGTTTTTCACTTTGAGTCATAATAAGGCCCAACTTGAGGGGAATAATGGCTATGCCTGTTCAAACTCAGTTTCTTGTTTCAAATCACTCTGTAAATGACAATCGACTTTAAAAGTGGGCTAAACAAAAGCTTGTGAAAATTGTGAAATTGCTAAGCACCTGTGTGAACAAATAATATTTTATTTTGGAATTTCTATTTTAGGAGGAAATTATTATGACAAGACTCATGTCATTGTAAATCAGCCCCTGGATGGAGAAGAGACACAGAAATGGGACATTGAAATACTGTGAGAGAATCAACATTAGAAGGAGCAAAGGAACCTCAGCCTCCCTCATTGTCTTATACATGTTGAAAAGAAGCTACCGTGTCCTCACCCTGAGCAGAATGACTTTTTCCCCAAAAATCTTCAAGATTATTGCCCTTCAACCATAGAAGACTTCAAAATGACTCTGGCCACTTAATGTGTCTCTCTGATTTCTGGGAAATGGTTTTACTCAGACTGATCCCAGTTGTGGAGAGCAAGTTTCCTGAATTCTGTATTTTCTCTCCTACCCACCAAACATGAATCCTGTATTTGATGACCCAATATAGGAGCCTGGTGATATTGTCACTTGTAGTAGTTACCAGTACCCTCATACTGGTTACTTCTATAACTGCAAGGCACAAGGAAACAAACTGCTATAGGAGGTCATCATCCTCTTACAGATGAATAATTTTTAACATCTGAAAACATTTAATAAGCCTTACTTTAAGCTACTGTTATACTAAATAAGCCTTCAAGTTTCTATATTGAAGCACAACGTAAGTGTTTATACAGTACTTTTAATTGACCCCAGAGAGGCACTACAGCTTTTTAAAGCAAAAAGTATCCATACTGGGAGTATTTTCTGTGGCCATTCCTCATTTTTTTTTTTAAAAAAAACTATGAATAACCTCACAGTGCAGACCTCTAGAGTTAAAATCTAATGGTAACAGAGACACCCCTGTAGGCGGCAAGACCCTTAACATAGTTTCTATCCTGGTGCTAAGACCTTGCCCTAGATTTTGCCTGATTTGCCCTTAAGGCAAAGTGTTTAGAAAGACTTATATAATAGTCAAAATGTTTTTGACTGCCTGAAATAAAAGGAAATTCTAAATGTTCAAATTAAAGCAAAGTAATTTGAGCTTTGACCTTACCATCTTACTGTTCAAGTAAAAGTGTGATGATTTCTCTACTTAATGACACCAAATTCAGTTTTCACTCTGATTTTAAAGAACTCACATTTAAACAAAATCAGGTAGGAAATGATCTTTGACTTAGTAATCTAAACACCTTTAATAGCACAATTCCCAACTATTTTTCCCTCTTGAGTTGTATTTAAATTTACCTTGAGACAATTGTTCATCTCCCAATTTTTGCCAGAAAATGTTCTATTTTTATATAGAAAAATTAAATTATCCAGTGATATTTTTAAAAATATCAACCTATATGCACTTTAGAATGTAAAATAACAGTGAAGAGCCCACTGTTTTGAGTATTTTTATAGGCTTGGTCTTTTCATGTAAATACTGGTTGTTTCCTCCTTTTGATCTCAGGCTCTTATCTTTTAAGCAGTATCTGAAGATGTTGAATGCCTCTCAAGACTGTGGTGGTATTATTAAACGTATGTTACAGGGAAAACTGTGTACACAAAGGTATGTATATTTTCCTTGTAAAAAACCAACTTAAATTGTTCAAAATTTTTCTAGAGCCAAAGAAGCTCTAAAGAAGTTGTTATTCCAAAGAACAAAGATATGACATTGAATTCTACATGATACATTTATTGGAGTTGTGCCTTTTCTACCACACTGGATTAAATAAACTTTCAAAAGCATGGTTTGGTCACATTCTGGGACACCTAGTATTTCACTGTTTTTTCTTCCACGTGCCCAATTAGTACAAGTATGTCTAACAGATATGCTGTAAGGTAAGGAGGGATGGTGACATTCTCTTCTTGGGTCCTTGTGGGTGGACTCAAAACAACAGTACCTACCTAGCACTTGCATTTCCCTATTTGCTTCGGGAAAGACACTAAAGTACTTGTACTAAACATTCTGTCCAGAGGGATAATACCAAGTTCTCCTTTTCCTCATCTGTAGTTAGTTTCAGGTCCTTGACAGAAATAGCTGAACTGTTCCAAATTTGCTTCAGTGCATCCACATGTGAGAAAGGAAAGCGAAGTCCATGAGACTGAAAGGGATAAATTAGTCAAAAAACAAACTTATGTCACTAAAATAGCATTTTCAAACTTGGACAATTCTCAACACATTATGTTTGATGCCCAACATAACAACTTTAGATAAAGTAGTTATACAAAGTTGCCAACATCCACGTGATACTTGTACTTCATGAAAAGCACTCTGATTTTAGGAGTAATACTAGTCAATTGAAATACTTCACATTTCTACTTTCCCTATTAGGCTACAGGTCCCCACATGACTATGTTTTAAAACTGGTCAATGTGTATCACAGAACTGTCTGACTTAAATCACCCCTTTATAAGGAAATGTGAAATGTACATCCATACTGCAGCCATAAAAATCATGTTACCTGTAAATAAAGTTTTTCCCAGCCACCTCCCAAATCATAGGAAAGACATTTTTCTTAGATGGAACAAACCTCTGTTTCCTCATTTCCCATCATATGTGTGTGTCTCCTATTCTTTAGAGAATGATAGATGTAAACCATCTTTTCTTGAGCTTCATCCTTTAAAGAAAAAAAAAAGTGTAAAGTTATCAACAAAATATTACAGGCCTTAATACTAGGCAGTTTTTCCAACAGGTCAACAGAGAAAAAAATTGTAAAGTCTTGATGGTCAAATTTATTGAATACTGTAAGGAATCCTCTGGGAAAAGTTCTATGGGAGTACATACACACATTGTACATACTTCCTCAGTCATCAAAACTACCTATATGTAGTACCCGAAGTCACTTTTTTAAAGGCAACAGTTTCTTTTATATCTGTACTTTTTCATCAAAAATTGGTAACTGATAGTGATTAACTGAAGGGAAATACCAGCTGTATGACTTATAAAACATTTCAGTTTCAGTAACTAAACATTTTCTAAATAAAGTAGGAGTGTGTACTTTTGAGACGTTATATATGTCAGACTTATCCAGGTCTGATCCTGATGGCTGGTACAGTCTGGTTAGGAAGACATGTAACAACCCGCCCCCCCAGCCCTTCACTGGGTACCTCCCAAGACAGCTGATTAGAAAAAGAGGTATGGGATAGTTCCCCAAGTCCTCAGTTTTATAGGGACTTTTGAAAAACCATAAACAGACCATAACCCAGGTCAGATGAAGTCAGGAATTTATCAAAGGTTTCCAGATGATTCCATGATTCCCCAGGGTGATAAGGTTATAGTATATAGATTCTGTTCTCCCTGATTTATAGGATAAGAGGTTTTGGTAGAAGAATCAACAAAACCACACAAAAATAGATCTGTGTACTATAGAGGATAAAAGAGGAACTGAGGCCGGGATTCTTGCAAACAGGTCTGCCGTTATGGCAGTATGGCCTGCAGCAGAATGAGAAGCCAAGACCAGTCATATATCCATATAAGGGGAAAGACAGCAAGCCTTGAAATACCCAACAGGCAGGAAAATTTAGAACAGGGAGATTTGGGTATTATGTGACCACTGCTGGCTTTTAACTGCAAACACGGATTCTGCAGGGAGAAGGGCAGCAACAGTAGTCCTTCTGATAACCTAAGGCCTGTGCTGGAAATACCAGAAGAGAAGATACTCACGGATCGATTCTGATCTGGCCCTACTGTGAGGATGATGTGATCTCTAAATTGCAGTCTCACTGTGCTGTGCAACCTCGGTAACACTCCACCTAGAAAACCCCAAAGAAAGAAAACCCCACCATCAAAAGTAGAAACCAGCAGATTCAACTTTGTTTGCAGGTCTATTTAAGAAAAAAAAAAATTGATAGGCAAATCCAAACATGGGGTGCCCTCTCCCACTCAAGTATTTGCTTACTCCAACATTTTTGTGATATTAAAAGTATAGTTTACATCCTTCAGGAGCTCATTCTTAGAGTGAAGACAGAAATATAATTAGATAATAAGTTGGTAAGAACATTAAAAGGTACAAATACAGTTGAACTGTAATAACTATCAAAATTGACAGGACTAGGTTGGCTTCCAAACACAGCACTCACCTTTCCAATTTCTATCCTTTATCTGCTTCTTGTCACACTCCTGGATCCTGCAGGGACTACCAACTTAACTGCACTAACACACCAATTCCTAGCTGTGGGACCCTGGCTCATCTAGTGCGGGTAGGTCAAGCAAATGTCATCCAATAAAGTTCACAGAAAAAAACTGCTACTCTTTCCTAAGGTAGATTTAACTTAGTAAAAAAGCAGCCACTAAAAACCAACTAAACTTACCGAAGATCAGAGACAACCCTGGCATTCTTCTCTTTCACCTAATGACAACATTTTACCCATCCTTGCCTTAAATCTAACAAGATTATTTCAGTGTTCAAATTCTTAAGATTATGAATAACGAAGTACCTGCAAGTATACATATTTTTACCCAAAAAGACAGGATATTTATTCCTCATCATACAGGAATACACAAATTCTCTGCAAGTGACCGCTAAGATGTTGGATACGGAGTGTAACACCTCCAGTCCAACTACACACAGTAAGGGTAGATTTAGGTCCATATTAAAACTAAAATGCTTCTTTCTTTCCATCTATTCAAAAAGAAGCCTAGCTAGGAAAGCCTCCAATACCCTCACCAGCACCAACCATCTATAGAGGTAAACAGGAAGCCCCACCTGGTGTTGACAACTCTGTTCCATCTCCTACATAGTAAGGGGGAAGTCTGTGTATAACAAAATCCTTCTTCATGTCTGATGAAAGCAGTTCTTTAGTGCCCTCCAGTCGATCTGCAAGAGTCCTCAGAAAGCTACTTAATCTTGTTGCAACACCTGATGTTTCCACCTGCTAGAAACAAAAATGAGCACAAGTCTGTACTGTAGCAGAACTTGCTGCCAACGTTGGTCTCCACAGTAATAAGCTGAGCCTAACACCCACCATGCACACTAGACCTGAATCTGTCATTACAGGGGAGGGGAAGGAAGGACACATCCAGGCCCTTAAAAACATTATTGCTTCTTGAAACCACTCCTCATCTTATTCTGACAACTGTTTATAAAAAGGATCAATTTTCGGGATTATGCATGAAAAGAAAAAGGGATCCTTGGAAATACAGCACAATCTGAGCTCTGCCTTTAGAAATCAAGTCACTACTCTAAGGTGATTGCTTCACACAGTAAAAGCAACCTTTGCTCTACTCAGCACTAATTCACCTATCTTCTCAAAACTATCCTAATAGAACTCCTGATTCAAAATGCAAGAGGATGATAAAGTCAGGGAATACACCAAGGTTGTACAGTAGATCTCTTCTCCAGTAATGTGATGTGTGCTAAACCTACAGTTCTGTAGAACTATTTATGTATCCAACTGTTTATTCAGCTAACATTCCCATAGTGCCTGCTAATGCTCTGAAAGAGCTGTTTGCAGTGACACCTACCACTAAACAGACATATAACAGGCAGCACTCCATTCATTCTGCCAACCCTATAGGTGAGCACAGCAGACAAGCTAAGTTCATCTGGGAAGAAGGTTCCCAACATCCCCAGGAGGTGGGGCTTCTGCTGGCCTGGGGTGAAGCTGCATGTCTACTTGCCTGCCTTTATTCCTTACCATCAGCAGCTGCCGTGGTATTCCACTCCGTAACTCCACATCTTCCTTTGCAGTATCAAACACAAGCCCTGAAATGGTGTCCAAAAGGAAATCTCCCCACGAACTAGAACATGCACCAAGAGAGAGAACAGTGAATGCATATAAAATATACATAAAATACCTACCAGTAGAACCAAAAGCTCCAAATCAGGTTCCAACCTTCCTGCCCAGACATCCTGTGTTCAATTAATCTGATATTACTCAGCATAAACACCTACACCTTCATCAACCCAGGTACTCACTTGAGAAGTTAAAGGTGCGAAGCTCAGCTTCTTTCATAATTTCTCTTAAAGATACCAGAAAATTAATCAGATACTATCATAAAGTTGAAAGTTCACAGGACCAAAGTTTTAATACAAGTGTCTATGAGGAAAGTTTTGCAGAAAATGTTGACACTCATTACAGGACCCAGAAAAAAAAATTATACAATAAATCCAACATGAATATATTTAGACTAACAAAGATCTCTGGGCGCTATGTAATTATCTGGATAGCTAAATGTTACATTTTCCTCTGTCACTTAGTAAAAAAAAAAAAAAAAAAATCTACCAACATCACGTGTTTTAAAAAATTAATTTCTAGCGATAGTTGCATTGGGATAGAAGCCACTGGGGTGGGGGGAACTAGGAATAAGCATCAGTTTGATCACCTTTGCTTCCTCTGGGGTAGTTAGAATTGCTTCATTCCTACCATGTGCCAATGTGAGAACCATGCTCTACGGCTGCTCTCTTTAAACATTTCTTAGCTTGTTTAAAAATTTTTGTGTGTACCACCAGAAGATTTTAAATTGCTAGCTATGTGCCAAATGGAAATTCACAGTATGACTTTTGCTTCTCACTCTGTAAGGAAAATTAACTTTTTTGCTTCTGTTCTGAATAAGCAGCAAAGGAAGACAAAAGCCACTTGAGACACACTTTCCCCAAGGCATCCACTATCTGGTGGCCTTACTGCTTTGTGACTTTAAGACACTCCTGACCTCACAACTTTTATGGAACTTCAACCCAGAAGACACATGCAGACCTCTCAGTAGCATAAAATACCCACTTCCTTTGCATGATATTAGATGGAAATTGTAAGACAACAGCTCATGGCAGAACTTAATGGCAGTTAAACAGTGCTCTATGCTCTTCTAAGAAAACATCTCAGAGGACTTTACAGAATTCAGGAATAACACCTCTTGAAGGGTTCACTTAGGTAAAATAGTCAGTCAACCTACTGCTGCTTCACACAAGAGGTACCAAAAATTCCAACAATGCTGCCTTGAGAAGTGCTAGCAAGAGGACCCAAATCTTCACTCTACCACAGTAGCTGAAGGAGCCCAGGCTCAACACAGGAATATCTCTAGGAAGCAATATTCCTCATTCTAGCTCCAACATCACAGTTAAAGGCACAAGATGTAGGTCAGATTCCACCCATATCCCTGGGCATCAACTTTTATAACTTAGGAAGTTCCTTCCCAGCCCCACCAGACTACAGAAGAGCAGGCTAGGATCCAGGAGCAGACTACCGGATCTTCACTCAGTATTAGAGCAGGTACTTAACAGCAGGAAGCAAAAGCTAATAGGTTTAATGAAACAGGGAGGTGAAGAGGTAACTGATGATGCATAGCTTATGATGAGCCAACACAATTAAGTATACACAAGAGCAAAAACCAATTACTAGAAAACTAGATGGTGACAGTAACCAGGATGAAAGACAGATGGAAACCAGGATGATGAGAGAGAAGGAGCAAACAGTAGCTGAGTAACATTAATGATGAAACATCAGAAAACGCACTCATGTTCACAGGACCAAAATATGTGGCTGCCAAGGTCCAAAGCAGATCTGGCCTCAGAATGAACTTCTGGTTCCAGACTCTGACCTGGCCCTTCTACACTTCCTATGTCTCACTCCCTCAAGTGCCACTACTCTTTTTGAACCAGCCTCAGACTTGTTTCTCATTTGTGAAGGAACCAAACTAACCACAGTTACAAAAGGCATTTTTCAAAATGGAAGCCTAATAAAGCTTTGTCGTTCTACTTCTGGATACTTCTACTTGGTCCTTCTATAGCACTAACTACAGGCTGAATTCCAGCTAGCTCCTCCATTAAGTCTCTTAAACAAAGGTAAATCTCACACTAAAAACTCAGATGAGGAAGAATAGGTATGTGTACTAACTTGTTTTGGAAGTTATGGCTTTGAAGGCAGGAGGGAACCTGCTGTCCCCTGTGCCTGGCATGACCTCTCCTATCCTGATCTTCTGACCCACCCTCATTTATTCATCTTTAAAACTCACTAGCATTGATGTCAAGTCATTTCTGAAAGCTTCTGATGCCCCAGCTTAGCTAATTATGATGCAAGGGTCTCTATGTAAACCTACAACAGAATTTATCACACTGTTTGGCAACTACTTACATGTCTATCTCCCGCTCCTACCACCATTTGCAAAGTGTAAGCTCTCTCAAAGCCCCATGAATACATAAATGCTGAGATTCTTGCAAGTAGCAGTGTCCAGTGCATGCCTGACAAGTTAACCAACAACTGGTGTTTTCAATGTGATCTAGACCAGCAAGGTTGCTACATTTTGATCAGAGCTCATACAGAGGTACCACCTAGTTTTTGTCATGATTGTAACTGTTACCTCTGATTTTAGCTCCCACTTCTTTTCCTACTTCAATTTTATGGGCTGTAAAAACTGGAAATTAAGAGCAAGTTTCAAAGGTTCCAGAGTTTCTGTCTGGGGAGGTTGAAAATGCTTCAAAACAGAGTAGTGATTATTGTACAATAGTATGAATATAATCTCAACCAACAAACTGTATGTTTAAAATTGCAATATGTTATGCAAAATATATATATCCATAATAAAAAGAGGAAGAGAGACAAAGAATACATGCCCAGGCTGGCAGACTAAAACACTGACATACACACAATTACGGTTCTTTACTTTGCAAAGTATGGTACCCTTTACTTGGGGCAACTGCCAGTATCCTACAGAGAGATCCATGACCTTCTCAGGGTGAGGTTGGGGTAATTGTACACATGGAACAAAAAAATACGGCAGTCAGCAAAATCCCTTGCTGAGAGGTAGTGGCTACTCCCTCAGGTGAATGTGGCTGGAATGGGCTGTAGCTTGGTGCTGCCCTAGGTTGCTAGGCAGGAAGAAGAAAGTTTACTTGTTCTGGTAAGTGCTGATGGTCACGTGAGTAGAGTGGGCCAACCCTGGAGGAGTGTCCGCTTGATGAATGGTCCCTCTGGGAAAGTACAACAAATCACCTGGCTAAAAGGCAGAAAAAAGGGAGGAGAAAGTTATTAAGAGGCATCCTTCTCAAATCCTCCTTAAAAAGATAAATACAGGGTTTGAGTTTTAGTCCTCCTCTCTAGAAAGCTACTTCAAGAGAGTCTGTACACTGAGCTCCCCTGGTCTCCAATGAGTCTAGCTTCACTCAGCCCATGAGCCTATCACTGAACCTCCACCCACCCAGGCTTTTAGGCCTAGAGTTACCATCTCAAGCTGATATGAGCTACACCTGAAACCACCCTGTCCCGATTCTGGGATGGGAAAAGGTGACAACTGCTTCCTGGGAGCCAACTCCCTCCCTCTAAGAGGAGCAGCTTAGTCATGCAGATGGTGCAACTTATAGGCTGTAGGGTGCTTTGTTTACCTGCCCTTAGCCTCAGTTTCTCTGTGAAAATGAGGTACCAGCCACAAACCCCACAGGATTAGAGGATTAAGATGCTGAAGTTTCCAAAAGCTCTTGGGGCAGGGATGGCTTATATTTTATAATATATAAAATATTACGTATTTTATCTGCTTGTTCCCCACCACTTGATAATGTGAGTTCTTCTAGGCAGAGTCTATATCTTACCCAACCCATAAACCCCTAGCCTAACCTAAAGCAGCTTCCACACAACATAGGCTCAAAGAATGTTAGATAAATGGATGAACCTATTGAACCTAAAAGCTAGATCTTATCAAAGATTAGTCTTTTTTTGTTGTTTTTTGAAACAGGGTCTCACTATATAGTTCAGACTGGCCTTGAACTCACTATGTAACCCAGGTCTGGCCTCAAACTCTCAGTGATCCTCTTGCCTCAGCCTCCCGAGTGCTGGGATTACAGG
Organism: Heterocephalus glaber; assembly: GCF_053883595.1. Taxonomy (NCBI): domain Eukaryota; kingdom Metazoa; phylum Chordata; class Mammalia; order Rodentia; family Bathyergidae; genus Heterocephalus; species Heterocephalus glaber. Next base: position 46,141,254 of record NW_028258138.1, read on the forward strand.
CCGTGCCACCATGCCTGGCTCAATTATTTATTTTTGTGGGAAGATGAGCCTCTTCCACCCTATTCCCTTTGTCTCTCATTGTCTCTCACAAAGCAGTAGACAGAAATATTCTCCTCAAATTATTCCTGCCCTGAACTACTTTCTTCCAAATCCAAACCATATCAAAATATCCTGAATAGTAACTGCCAGACAAAGGAAGGAACCTTGAGAACAACTCATCTCCTCTCTGCAAGTATGTGAAGCAGTCTACCTCAATAGCTAAGATCAGGAGCCATGCACACAAGGCTCAAGAAATGTTCTCTAAGAATGGATTTTAAAGCTTTTCCTCAAAGTGAGAGGCAATACACTCTGATTGCTAATTTTTCTCTAAATGACACCAAACTGACAGTACTTCAAGTAAATAAAAGTTTTACTGATAATTATAACATTTACTGAGTGTCTGTCACTCCAAGTGAGTCCTTCACATACATAACCATTATTTTATTCCCACTAAAGGAAATTAAACAAGTTTTCTGAGAAATGGAATAGTTTAATTATGAAGCTATTCCTATCCCTCTGAGGTTTTTTTTTTTCCTCAACCTCTCCTTCTGGGAATTAGCTATGTTCCCATCCAGTCTAACTGCTCAAAGATGGATTTTCTTAGCAACAAGATGCTAACAAACCAGTACATAATCAAGCCATCTGGCTCTCTGGAGAACTCCAAGAACTTTTATAATTACTATTCTCCTAACAACTATATGCAATGGAAGGAAAGAGTTTGCAGAGGACAATCTGTTGCACAATTAGGAGGAAAATGGGTCATAATGAATTTTAGCTGCAAAAAAACAGAGATTCTTGGCTGTACTATGCCTAAGCTCACTACTGTCTTAGATGTGGAGAAACTGCACAAGGCCAAATCTTCCACTCTTACTCTGGAGAAGCTCATACTGCATTGAATTCAATTTATTTCTATTAAACTGGATCATGCATGGAGACAGGTTATTCGGAACTTAATACTTCTTTAGGTCATTTCTCCAAGTACAATCCACAATACTCCAGAAGCCGCCTGTATTGGCTGCTTGCAATGGAAGCCACCATGCCTCAATCCCTGGGATATATGCCCATGGGACCATTATACAAACTCAAAACTTCAAGCCTTAGCAACAGTAACAATGAGCTCAGGAGGCACCCAATTGGTCATCCTGTACCTTCAACATGAACTCATGTGTTGGCGCACCAAGCCGGGCCTCGTACTCCACACTGTACTCGCATGCCAGTGCCACTGTGGGGGGATAGAGCCGCCAGTGCTTCTCTCCCTCCAGCTGCAGGATGAAAACCTACAGAGAGCCCCAGACCAGGAGTATCAAGAAACCTTCTTGATAATTCACAGGCAAAGTGCCTCCCAAATATAAGCCCTCCAAGGGGTTAGACCAATCACAAGTTTAAGATAAAAGTAAAAGATCAGAAATACATGTCACTGCACACAAATATAAGGTGCCACTACTGGTTTTTATTTTTAAAAACAGATAATCATGAATCCTGATAGTGGATATTCATCCTTTCCATTTTGCTAGAGCATAGGCAAGTTCTTTATATCCCACTATCTCATTCCTTTAAATCTTCTATCAGATAGCTGAAAGCCTATAATCTCTTGTGGGAAAGCTAAGCTTCAGTATTGCTGAATGTCTAAAATCCCCAAAATTGAAAAAGCACTGGCAGATAGGCAAACTTAATAGTTTTTAATTCTTTTTTCAGCCAAAGATGTTTTAATGCTCTACTAAGAATATGCTTTTTAAAAACACTTAGAAAGTGTACTGATATCAAATTGCACTCCAAGGTTAAAAAAAAAAGAGGACTTTCTACTAATATCTCTGTGTTCACACCTTGTACTGTATTAGCACAAAAATAAAACTATGAAACACCTAAGCCAAAGAGTTAACTTTTTTTGGAACCAACATGAGTGAAATCAACACATGTCAAGGTGCCAGTGCTTAAATGAAACCATGACCCTCATTCAGACTCCCCTAAGATTTTCATAAATGGAAAAAATAGATATACTTTTGGCAGCTACCAAAAAAGAACAAAATGAAGGCAGATGTAAAGATTTGTGATCTCACCTTTGTGAAATTAAAGAAAAAGCTAATCACTTTTCTATAGCTAAATTCAATAAATACCTGCTTCAAAGGAAGGCATGGCTCTATTAGTAAGCTTGGTAATAATTCCTCCCTTTGAGAAAAAGCAGGAAACCAGTTTGGAGAAATCTGTTTAGGCCCAACATTTAGATGAGGTCAGGCTCTCCAGATAGTACACAGAAAGAGCAGCCACAGACCTGGTCTAAGAGCCCTACAGAGTAGCATGAACTATACAAATCCAGGCTCACAGCAAACTCTTCTTTCCCACCCAGGGCAACGTGTTTTCTTTCTTACCTCAACATCATCATAATGGGGAGGTAGGCCCTGAGATCCTGCAGGGGTTATGTACACATTTGAGCCGACCAAGGAGCCAAAGTAACATTCTAGCTTCTCCTGGACCCTCCAAAGCTCATCCTGAAGCGGGGGTGGGTGAGGAAAAATAGAAATTAAAAGAAAGCAAATGTACTTGTTCATTTACAAAGTCTTTATTGTACAACTACTACAGACTAGACAGTTAAGTAATAAAAAAACCCTCAAGAATCTTCCATTCTAGTGCAAACACCACTGAAAAGATGTGAGCAGATAAGTGACAGTCTGGCAAAACACACAAATGGGTAGAGAAGGAATTGTAGAAATACAAGAGAGACTAGTCTAGAAGCTACTGAGGTAACAACCCAGGGGAGAAACAAGCAGGTAATAAAGGGTGGGAGAGGAAGAGAGAGAAACAGCAAAACAAGGTGTACTGTGGAAGCAGCACTGACAGGACAGGCTGATAGATAAAAGGGGTGGAAATGCCAGAAGTCAAAACAAACAAAAAACTCCTGGATTTTTGATCTGGCAATCCCGCTTCCACTGAGAAGAGGAAGACTTGCTTCAAAACATTTATTTTTCGGGAGGAAAAAAATGAAACAAAGAGTTTTACACTAGAGATACTACATTTGGAAAGCTAGGACACTTTCCCTCCCCCAATATGCAGATAATTTTAAGTCTGAATTTCTGGCAAGAAGTAAGGACTTGGATTTACATTCGAGCATTACTAACAATTGCCTTAGAATGGTTATTTAAGCCAACAGGAACAGAAATGACCACTTAGGAGGAAAGCATAGACACAGGAGTAAGAAAAGGGCCCAATAATACTCCATCTCTCTAGTCACTAATCAGTTCTTCAGGCATAAGGCAAATGGAAGAGCCTGTGAGGAGCCAAATATTCCTGTGAGAGAAATCTGATTTTCCCAAGACAGATGAGAGGGAGGCAGCAATCAGGTCACATGGACATTGGCACTTCCTATGTGGCAGGTGCTGCTTCTAAGTGTTTCACACATATTAATTCTAGAACCCTCACCATAATCTGTCTCACAAGATGGGTACTATCATTATCTCTGGTTTACAATGAGGAAATCAAGGCACCAAAACACACAGTTGCTAAATGATGGAGCAAGGATTCAAATTCTGGTAGCCTGGCTCCAAGATTCCATGCCTCTAATATAATTTAAGAAAGGATGAGTCATTATATTAAAGAGACCAAAGTATTAAGCAAAGTTTTAAGTACAGTGCCTGACACACAGAAGAAATTACAATATATGCTGAGTAAACCAATGGCCACAGCTTGGGGGTCAATCCCACCATGGGACCGAAAACAATACAGTATTAAAAATACCAAGTGACTGTGATAAAAACAGCATGGTACTGGCAAAGGAACAGACTTGAGGACCAGTGGAACAAATTAGAAGATGCAGAAACAACACCAGACACACTCAGCCATCTCATCTTCCATAAAGGAGCCAAACACCCTCACTAGAGGAAAGATAGCCTCTTTAATAAATGGTGCTGGAAAAACTGGGCTTCAACTTGCCAAAGATTAAAACTAGACCTATATCTCTCACCATGCACTAAACTAAAATCAAAATGGATTAAAGATCTAAATATTAAAATAGAAACTCTGAACCAGTTGGAACAGAGGTTAGGTAGAACCCTTGAAGACATCGGTGTAGGAAAAGATTTTAAGAACAAAACCTTAGTTGCCCGTGAACTAGCACAAACAATCAATAAGAGGGATCTCTTCTTATTAAAAGGATTCTGCACAGCAAGAGAAACCACCAGCAGTGTGAAGAGACAACCCACAATGTGGGAAAAAATCTTCACCTGCTCTTCCTCAGACAAAGGTCTACTATCTTGAATCTATAAAGAACTTAAAAAGATCAGACCTCCCAAATTTAAAGACCCAATCCAAAAATAGGCATCTGAAATGAACAGACATTTCTCAAAGAAGTAGAAACAGCAAATAAATACATGAAAAAATGTTCAACATCACTGGTCATTCGAGAGATGCAAATGAAAACAATGCTGAAATTCCACTTCACTCCAGAAAGAATGGCTATCATGAAATCAACCAATAACCAATGCTGGCGGGGCTGTGGGGAAAGAGGAACCCTGCTCCACTGCTGGTGGGAGTGTAGACTGGTGCAACCACTGTGGAAATCAGTATGGAGATACCTCAAAGAACTAGCACTGGAAGTGCCATTTAACCCCACTATTCCACTGCTGGGGATCTTCCCCAAAGAATTAAAAGAATCATACCACAGTGATACATGTGCACCCATGTTCATAGCAGCACAGTTTGTCATAGCTAAAACTTGGAAACAGCCCAAATGCCCATCAACTGGAGACTGGATAAAGAAAATGTGGATTTTTTATAAAATGGAGTACTACTCAGCCATAAAAAATGAGAAATTAGAGACATTTATAGCTAAGTGGATGCACATTGAGGCAATACTCTTAAGTGAAATAAATAGGACACACATGTGTAAATACCGAATAGTTTCTCTGGTGTGAGAAACTGAAAGTGTAAATAAGGACTAAATGTATAATAGGTAATGTGAAATAGGAAGAAAAGGGGCAAAGGGGAAGGAAGTGGGAGGGCTAGGGGAAAGGATAGAAGGGAATGGGATTAATATGAGAAAATGGAAAAATAGGAACAAAATCTTTGTAAATAGGGAGGACTGGAGGGGTTGAAGGGAGGGCTGGGCAAGGGTGAAAAATAAGAACCAAGAGAGATTATGTAAAGGTGCAAATTTCCAATGATGAATGTCATTATATTGTATACCTAAAATGTACCAATGATTAGAACGAATAATCGATAATGTAAAATAGGAAGAAAAGGTCCAAAGGGGTAGGGGTAGTGGGAGGAGCAGAGGAAAGGAAAAAAGGGAAAGGAAAAAATGATGAGAAATGGAAAAAATGGAAATAAAGTATTTGTAAATAGAGAAGGGTGGAGGGCGTGAAGGGAGGGCTAGGAATGGGGAAAAAATAAGAACCAAGATGCGTTATGTAAAGGTACAATTCCCAATGAGAAATGTAATTGTGTTGTATACCTACAATGTACCAATAAAAGAATTTAACAAAAATAAATAAATAAAAATAAAAATACCAAGTGAGAAAGACTTGAGCCAGTTATGAAAAAAGTTTTAACATACATGTATATATACATGACTGGCCTTCCTTAGAGATTACAGAGGTTCTCCTTAAACCTCTCCCCCCAAAAAATTTAATGCCTCTGAATAACTCTGAAGAGATAACAGGGGTTCCAAGGAGCTTAGTTATTCAGGGAGAGGCCAATATGACCTGACTCTGTAATTATTTTGATGGGGCAACTGGAACCACTAGAAAATCAGGGCTTTTCTGACTTTCCCTCTCTGATGCCCTGAGAGGTCCAGGACTATATAGGTGACTTATGGTTCCCAATTCAAGCATGAGTCAAGATCTGTAACTCATGAAACTATGTCACTTCTCAAAGGTTATCGAAAAAGCTATCAATTGTTTTGTTTCCATTTCTCTTGGACCTCTGGCTTCTGATTCTGCCAACTGTGGCCTACACGAAAGAGACATGGGGTCAAATCACTTTGGTCCAAGTTGTAGTTACAAGCTAGGTTACTTTGGTTTCTTTATTTATAAAACAATCCTATTACCACATCACCCTAAGACTGGGGAGCAACACAAAACAACTTATTTCAAATCTTATTCCAATTTAAAAGCAGTACACAAGTGTTGTTGCTTCGCCAACACTAACTCATGCACAAGCAAGCCTCCCGAAACCCATCTTCTCCTTTACCACATGACTCCTAACAGGTGCATAAATGCTGAGGGGATGTGGAACAATGAAATAAGGAAGGTAGAAGTTTCTTCCCAGGTGGACAAAACCTCCTCTGTCCACTCACCTCTCTACAATTCCCCAAAGTAAATCTCTACAGAATCAGAACAGAATGCCACAGATAGGTCCAAAAATCCATGTGTATACCTGAAGAAAGACCAAATAAATATGGAAAAAACCTTACATTTCAACTAACATCTTTCAAAGTATGGTAGGACAATGACTTAAATTTAGAGTCACACAAGTTCAGAATAGCTATGGAAAAGTATCTAGAATACCTAGATTAATAAGCTGTTCACAATCTTAGAACCAATAAACAAATGGCTGTCTAATCCAATGTCCACCCAACTCTACCACCAATGAAAGACTTCTAAACTTTTCTACTCTGTTGTTAATACGTCCATTCCTAAACACATGCACACTACACCTCTTTAAAATACAGTACTTAGAACTCAGCTTCTTGTGTAAGAGGGTGGGGTTTAGTTTCTAAGTCTCTCAGGTACTGGTGGTGGAAAGAGAAAAAACAAAACATCCTAGTCGAGCTGGAGGGATAAATATGGGCAGAGAAAACTCATCCTTTCTGTATCAGTAAGAACAGAGTAAACAGGGTAAAGGTCACTTAAGATTCCCAGAGGGTTGCACAGGTAGACAAGAAGAGAAAGCCCAGAGAGAGATGACACCAAAGTACAGAAATGATGATCACAGATGACACCACAAACAGGTCTAACGATAACTTCTGCTAGGATACAACCAAATTACATATAAATTCCATTGAACTCATCATTTATGTTCATAGTTCTTAGGTTTCTAAAAGCCACTTCCAGAAGTGCTGCTTCCCAGCCCAATTGCCCATCAACTGGAGACAGGATAAATACGATGTGTTTTCTTTATAAAATGGAGAACTACTCTATTTTAAAGAATGAGAAACTAGAGACATTTATAGGTAAATGGATGCACACTGTGACCATATTCTTAAGCGAAATAAGTAGGCCACACATGTGTAAATACCGAACAGTTTCTCTGGTGTGAGAAAATGAAAGTGTAAATAAGGATCAAAATGTGTAACAGATAATGTGAAATAGGAAGAAAAGGTCCAAAGGAGAAGGGAATGTGGGAGGGCTAAGGGAAAGGAAAGAAGGGAAAGGAATAAATATGAGAAAAGGGAAAAATGGAAACAAAGTCTTTGTAAACAGGGAGAAGTAGAGTTGAAGGGAGGAGAATGGGGAAAAAAATAAGAACCAAGATGTATCATGTAAATGTACAAATTCCCAATGATGAATGACATCATATTATATACCTAGAAGGTACTACTAAACTTAATGGAAAAAAAAAAGAAAAGAAAGTGCTGCTTCTAATCAAGCAAAGAATAATAGATTAGCTCAAAGACTATTTAGGCATGATATCCATGTTTTCTAAATTCAAATCACAACTTAGTCTGGGAAATGATTTATAAATTTTACTAGGGGCTAGTGCCGAAAAGGTTAGCATTTCAGGATTGCTTGAGATGGAATAACCAAAATCAGGATTTGTCCTGAATAGAGTACTTACACTTCATGCACAGTATGAATAAATTCAAGATTCTTAGGATTTTGTTTTAATTCAGTTTAAGGCACTGCAGACATGGATCAAAAGGAAAGAAAACTGAGATGTATGGAGAGGGACTGCATCTAAGGCTCTACGGCAGGTCTGAGGCAGAAGCACAAATAAAACTTCAGCTTGATCCAGCCCGCCACTCCCTGCCCAGAGGAAAGGACTTTTGGGCCTCCATCTGTCCCGCCCCTCCCCACACAGAGGTAGGAGCATCTGAGCCACTGTCCCACTGCTCCTGGTCCAGAGGAAGGGGCTTCTGGGCCACCATCCCTCCCACCACTCCCAGCCCGTCCTAGCTCTCCCAGCTCAGAGGAGGTGAGCCATGCAGGCGCCAACAGCACCCCCCACCCTGGTCAAAATGAGAAGACACATAAATAAGCCTCAAAACAAGACTTCCAAATCACCTACAGCAACCCCAAAGGGAAAAGAGATGGAATACTCTGATACTCAACCACCTAGACTCACTGAACTGGCAACAAAAGGGGATCTGGAAAAAATGAAATCAGAAATAATTTCTCAGCTAACAGGAGAGATTGTGCTCCTAGTGCAAGACATGATTAATAAATCTAGAGAGGAGCTGAGGAACATGATGGAATCCCAACATAAGAAACAAATGGAATCCATAAAACAGATGCAAATAGATTTCCAGGACATGAAAAACTCCATTGAAAGTCTACACAGCAGAATGAGCCAATGTGAGCACAGAATTTCAGATACAGAAGATAAGATTCCAATTAATGGCCAGGAAAAGAAAAATTGCTTCAAAATTATAAGGGAACAGAAGAAATCAATCTAGCAGCTGCTAGACGATGCAAAGAAGAATAACATAAGACTGATTGGTGTCAATGAAGAAACAGGAGAGAGGGCAGATGACATAAAAAAACTGTTCACAGAAGTGATGGCAGAAAACTTCCCAAGCAGGGGAAAAGAACCTGACATACAGATAAGTGAGGCATATAGGACTCCAAAGAGCCTTGATCAAAAAAAATCTACACATAGGCATATAATTGCTAAGATTCCAGAAACGCAACAGAAGAACAAAGTACTACAAGCAGTTAGAGAAAAGAAACAAATCACATCAAAAGGAGAGCCCATCAAAATCACAGTAGGCTTCTCAACACAAACCATGAAAGCAAGAAGAGCTTGGAGTGACATATTCCAAGCCCTAAAAGAAAATAGCCTCCAACCCACATTGATGTACCCTGCAAAACTATCTTTCAAAATTGATGGAGAAATAAGATACTTTCATGACAAAGAGCACCTTAGGAATTTTATGAATACCAAACCAGCACTCCAAAAACTTTTACACAATATCCTAGGAACAGACACTGAGGATCACATCCCCAGGAAGCAAAGCAGAATAAACCCATCTCGCATGACAAGAAATTAAATGTAAAGGGGGAGAACCCAACAAAAAGTCATGACAAAGATAAGTCAATATGTTTCAGTTATAACCATCAGCGTTAACAGTCTCAATTCACCAAACAAAAGAAATAGACTGGCAGAATGGGTCAAGAAGCAAAATCCAACAATATGCTGCATACATGAAACACACTTAATTCAAAAAGAAACTCACAGACTGAAAGTTAAAGGGTGGAAAACAATACTCCATGCAACGGGAACCCGAAAAAAAGCACGAGTAGCTATCCTCTTTGCAGATCAAGCATATTTCAAACCAACACTGATTAAGAGAGACGAAGAAGGACACTACATCCTTGTAAAGGGAAGAATCCAAGAGGAAGAGATGACAATCATAAATATCTATGCACCAAACACTGGTGCGCCCAACTATATAAAACAAATACTAACGGATATGGAAAGTCATATATGCACTAATACAATTGTAGTGGGGGAACTCAACACCCCACTGTCACAAATAGATCAATTAGACAAAAAATAAGTACTAAAATACTAGAACTCAATCGAACTCTTGAACAAATGAACTTAACAGTCTTCCACCCCACAAAATCAGAATACACATTCTTCTCAGCTGCACATGGGTCATTCTCAAAAACAGACCACATACTCACACATAGAACATGTTTAAGTAAGTGCAAAGGAATTGAAGTTATCTCTTGTATATTATCAGACCATAGTGTGATGAAATTGGAGATCCACAGCAAACGAAACTCAAAAAATTTCATAAACACGTGGAAATTGAACAACACACTTCTGAATAACCAATGGGTCACAGAGGAAATTAAAGAAGAAATCAGACAGTTCCTTCAATTAAATGACAATGACAATACAACATATCGGAATCTATGGGACATAATGAAAGCAGTCTTATGAGGGAAATTCATAGCAGTGAATACCCATATTAGGAAAACAGAACGAGCCCAATTAAACAACCTGATGCTGCACTTCAGGCTTCTAGAAAAAGAAGAGCAGGACAACCCCAGAGCTCAGACAAGGGGGGAAATTATAAAGATCAGAGGAGAAATCAATGCAATGGAGACTAAGAGAATGATACAAAAAAAATCAATGAAGCCAAGAGTTGGTTCTTTGAAAGAATCAGCAAAATGGACAAACCCTTAGCCAACCTTATCAGAAAAAGGGAGGAAAAGGCCCAAATCCATGCAATTAGGAATGAAAAGGGTGAAATTACAACAGACCCAGCAGAAATACAGAGCATCATCAATACTTACTTCCAGGGACTATACGCCAATAAGATGGAAAACACAGAAGAAATGGACAGATTCCTAGATATACATGAATTACCAAAGTTGAACAAAGAAGACCTAAAAATTCTGAACAACCCAATATCAACCAATGAAATTGAAAAGGTGATAAAAAACTTATCAACTAAGAAAAGCCTGAGCCCTGATGGTTTCCCTGCTGAATTCTACAAGACATTCAGAGAGGAAATACTGCCACTACTGTTTAAACTCTTCAATGAAACTGAAAGGGAAGCAATACTCCCAAATTCATCCCTGGAAGCAAGTGTCACCTTGATCCTCAATGCAGAGAAAGACCCAACCAAATAGGAGAACTACAGGGCAATCTCACTAATGAACACAGATGCAAAAATCCTTAATAAGATAATGGCAAATACAATGCAGAAGATCATCAAGAAGATCATACACCCTGATGAAGTGGGATTCATCCCAGGGATGCAGAGATGGTTCAACATATGCAAATCAAGCAATGTAATGCACTGTATCAATAGAGCCAAAGACAAAAACCATATGATTATCTCCATAGACACAGAAAAAGCATTTGACAAAATCCAACATGCATTTATAAAAACCCTACAAAAAATTGGTATAGATGGTCTCTACCTCAAACTGATAAAAGTCACCTATGAAAAACCAACAGCCAATATCACACTAAATGGTCAAAAACTGAAATCCTTCACACTAAAATCAGAAACAAGACAAGGATGTTCACTATCACCACTCTTGTTCAATATAGTTCTGGAAACATTAGCCAAGGCAATTAGACAAGAGAAAGAAAGAAAAGGAATAAAGATAGGTAATGAAGAAGTCAAATTGTCATTATTTGCAGATGACATGATACTCTATAGAGAAGACCCCAAGAACTCCACCAAAAGTCTTCTAGACTTAATAACCAAATTCAGTCAAGTAGCTGGTTACAAGGTCAACACACAAAAATCAATAGCTTTCCTCTACACCAATGACAGACTCACTGAGAGAGAAATAGGGCAAATAATTCCTTTCACAATAGCATCCAAAAAACTGAAATACCTAGGAATCAACCTAACGAAAGAAATCAAAGACCTCTTCTCTAAAAACTATGGCACTCTGAAAAGAGATTGAAGATGATATCAGAAAATGGACAGACATCCCCTGCTCCTGGGTAGGAAGGATTAATAGAGTGAAAATGGCCATACTTCCAAAACTGCTATATAGATTTAATGAAATTCCAGTTGAGATTCCAGCAGCATACTTCATGGACCTTGAGAAAACAATCCAAAAATTCATTTGGAACAAGAAGAGACCCCGAATAGCAAAAGCATTTCTAGGTAACAGAGACATGGCAGGGGGTATCACAATCCCCAACCTGCAACTATACTATAAAGCTACTGATAAAAACAGCATGGTACTGGCAAAGGAACAGACTTGAGGACCAGTGGAACAGATTAGAAGATGCAGAAACAATGCCAGACACGCTCAGCCATCTCATCTTCAATAAAGGAGCCAAACACCCTCCACTGGAGGAAAGATAGCCTCTTTAATAAATGGTGCTGGAAAAACTGGGCTTCAACTTGCCAAAGATTAAAACTAGACCTATATCTCTCACCATGCACTAAACTAAAATCAAAATGGATTAAAGATCTAAATATGAAAATAGAAACTCTGAACCAGTTGGAACAGAGGTTAGGTAGAACCCTTGAAGACATCGGTGTAGGAAAAGATTTTATGAATAAAACCTCAGTTGCCCGTGAACTAGCACAAACAATCAACAAGTGGGATCTCTTATTAAAAAGCTTCTGCACACCAAGAGAAACCATCAGCAGTGTGAAAAGACAACCCACAATGTGGGAAAAAATCTTCACCTGCTGTTTCTCAGAAAAAAAGTCTACTATCTAGAATCTATAAAGAATTTTAAAAGATCAGACCTCTCAAATTTAAAGACCCAATCCAAAAATGGGCACCTGAAATGAACAGATATTTCTCAGACAAAGAAGTAGAAATCGCAAATAAATATATGAGAAAATGTTCAAAATCAATGGTCACTTGAGAGATGCAAATTAAAACAATGCTGAGATTCCACCTCATTCCAGAAAGAATGGCTGCTATCATGAAATCAACCAATAACAAATGCTGGCGGGGCTGTGGGGAAAGAGGAACCCTGCTCCACTGCTGGTGGGAGTGTAGACTGGTGCAACCACTATGGAAATCAGTATGGGGATGCCTCAAAGAACTAGGGCTGGAGGTCCCATTTGACCCAGCTATTCCCCTGCTGAGGCTCTTCCCCAAAGAATTAAAAGAATCATACCACAGTGATATATGTGCGCCCATGTTCATAGCAGCACAATTTGTGATAGCTAAAACTTGGTAACAGCTCAAATGCCCATCAACTGGAGACTGGATAAAGAAAATGTGGTTTTTTAATAAAAATGGAGTACTACTCAGCCACCAAAAATGAGAAATTAGAGACATTTATAGCTAAATGGATGCACACTGAGGCGATACTCTTAAGTGAAATAAATAGGACATACATGTATAAATACTGAATAGTTTCTCTGGTATGAGATACTGAAAGTGTAAATAAGGACTAAATGTATAATAGGTAATGTGAAATAGGAAGAAAAGGGGCAAAGGGGAAGGAATTGGGAGGGCTAGAAGAAAGGATAGAAGGGAATGGGATTATGAGTAAATGGAAAAATAGGAACAAAATCTTTGTAAATAGGGAGGAATGGAGGGTTTGAAGGGAGGGCTGGGCAAGGGTGAAAAACAAGAACCAAGGGAGATTATGAAAAGGTGTAAATTTCCAATGATGAATGTCATTATATTGTATACCTAAAATGTACCAATGATTAGAATGAATAATCAAAAATGTAAAATAGGAAGAAAAGGTGCAAAGGCGTAGGAGTAGTGGGAGGGGCAGGGGAAAGGAAAGAAGGGAAAGGAAAAATGATGAGAAATGGAAAAATGGAAATAAAGTCTTTGTAAATTGGGAAGGGTGGAGGGCGTGAAGGGAGGGCTAGGAATGGGGAAAAAATACAACCAAGAATGCATCATGTAAAGGTAAAAGTTCCCAATGAGAAATGTAAATGTGTTGTATACCTAAAATGTACCAACAAAAGAATTTAAGAAAAGAAAAAAAAAAGATTCTTAGCCAAAAAGGGGAAGGACATTTACTAGATGAGTTCAAGCAAAGCAATGCCTGGGTTAAATTGAGAACCATTATTGGCAACTGATGGCAGAGTCCCAGGAGCAGCCAACACAGCCACATTCTACTCCCCTCAGCATGGCACCTCATGGAGCTCCACTTTCTCTTCTCATGCTGCCACTTTGATTCAGCCAAAGGTTACAGAAGGGGTTTCTAAACAGAGATAAAGCCTTATCTATAACTCGTAACAGGGGCCAGGAATTTAGCTCAGTGGTACCATGCCTGCCTCACAAGCTCAAGGTCCTGAGTTCATTTCCTGGTGCAAAAAAACAAAAACAAAAACAAAAAAACTAAAACTCACATTAGGCCTTCAATTATTCTGGGGTATCTGTCATGTAAAGTCCTCACATCTGTAGGAAAACAGATCAGCTTATCCTAAATCTGCATTTTATAAATGCAGAAACTGAGCACAGAGGAGACAGATTACTTCCCAAATGTCCATCACTGATATGGAATAAATTTAAAAATTAGCCAGTCCTCTGGACTGACAAAACAAAGCTAACCTCCACTATGATGGTCACCCCAGGAGCTATTCCAGAACCCCACCCCTCAATGTCACTAGTTTAGCTGTAAGAATGGAGTCTCTTTCTTAGATATGAATCTAGTGACAGCTATGAAGCCTCTACTTAGAAAGATGCAGGCAGTAAAGGAAGGCAACTTCAAGAAAAATAATATTGATGTTATCACACCTTAAATTACAGAGGCAGGACAAACCACACAGAAATCTCTACCATATAAAAAACATAAACTATACAACATGGTCCTGGAGGTGTGATACTACTTTAAAAGCTTTATAAACTTCCAATATAATTTAGTTTTTGCACCTCAATGATACCCAATGTTTAGCCTGGGTTGCTTGAGAGTCTAATAATTTAGGTAAAAGCTAATGCAGAATTTAAGTTGGAATACACTTAAAGACCAAACAGATGCTACTCCTTCTCAAAATGGCAGAAGACTCAGCATCAAAACACATCTTTACCCTTGAGCTGATCTGTGACTAAACCCTCAGTATGAAGATTGAACAAGTATGCAGATTCTGCAGTGGGGAAACTTGTTACCTTAAATCTCTGAGGTTGGTGAAACTGAATTGTTGCCCTTTTCTGATCAAAATCTTTTCTCAGCTGAAGAAAGTGCACTTTGCCATCTTTATTTAAAACTTTCTTCTTCCCACTGACACTCCGGCAGACATTCACATCTCTTCCATAGTACAAACCCTGGCTGCACAGACTCTTCAAATCTGCTAGCCTGAAGAGAGATTGGTAATAGGTGGCTAGGGCTGGGTCATCCCTCTGAATGAGGAGGGGCTTCTTCTCCCAGAATTCCTTGAAAAAAGTCTCTGTCTTGATGGGTGAGATTAAACTTTTGAAGAGACTACCGGGGCTATCAAAGTTTAAGGTGGAAGCCCCACCAACAGCCTCCACCTTCACCTGTTTACTGGGAACAGGCCCCTCTTCCTTCCCATTCTCGGTAGGCTTCACTTTCTTTGGCATTGTTTGGTGTTCAAGACAAAACAAGGAGGAAATGCAAATCTACCAAAAGAACAAAACACAGTTAGGTCTAAAAAACACCAGTACTGGTGTTAGTGGATCATATATGTACACCGTGTAGGGGCCATTATACCTTCCTGAGAATGCTTCCTAAATCAGTGCTACTTTCTCCAGGATATGAGACACCTTACAGCAGCACCATTTCTTCAGCCTCAGGTATGATTCAGCCTCAAACACCACTCAAGACTATACATTCATCTAAAGGAAAACATGCATTTCTTACAAACAAGCACTAAATCCTTGAATTCACTATTTATTACGGTATATAATTATCCCAAAGTAACCACTCAACTGTCTCGGCAGTTCCTGATCAGAGGCTTAGCCAGTGGCCACTGACACAGAAAAGCCAAAAGTCTTGAATTTGGCTGCCATCAGCACCACATCCTGAATCTAATTAGATGTACTCAGACTTACAAACATTTGATGGCAAACAACCAATAGCTGTCCATTGCCAGGTGCTCTTCACCACAGCACCACAATCAACTGTTTTTCAGGTGGGAACCAACATCCCTGGAACAGTAGTGTCACCTGGTGGCTGAAATGCGATGCTGCCTGATCCCAAGACCATTCTTCACTTCCAAACCTGAGCTTAGTTTTGAAGACTATCACTTTATCAGAACCCTTCCCATTAAAAAAACCAAAAAAAAACTAGGGGCTAAAAAGTGAAGTCTAAAAATAGTTATATACCGAGTCTTTAAAAAGCTGTAACTTTTTAACTGAAGTAAAACATAAAATATCAACATCATTGACACAGCACTTTCCTTATATGCACAAAAATCACCAAAGCATTTTGTAGTTTATGATGCACTAGATCTGAGATGGGGCTTGAGATTTCTTTTCTTTTTCTTCTTTTCTCCCCCCATCACCCTGCCATGTGTGTATGTGTGTATGTGTGTGTGTGTGGTGTGTTGCACGCAGTGCCTTCACACAGAGTTACATTCTGAGCCTATTTTTTGAGACAGGGTCTCACTAACTTGCCCAGGCTGGAGTCAAACTTGTGATTCTCTTGCCTCTGCCTCCCAGAGTGCTAGGATTACAGACATGTACCACCACTCCCGGCATGAAATTTCTAACATCCTCTCAAGAAGTGATGCTGCTGGTAAATGCATGGTACACTTGTGGGTAGCATGAAAATACTCCCAAGCATTCCCAAGTCTCAGAACTGCCCCAAACTACAACTACTGTCACACTTATAAGAATTCCCATCTTCTGGGTTCAAGAACTGTGATTTAAATTATACAAATGTTTGGAGGCAGAAAATTACAGATCGAGTACCCCTTATCCAAAATGCTTAGGACTAGATGTCTCTGATTTTGGAATTTCTGAAAATATACAATGAGATATTGTGGGGATAAGGATCCAAGTCTAAACTCAAAATTTGTGTTAGCTTTCCATCACTGTATACCTGAAATGATCAACTTACAAGAGCAAAGATTGGGGGGGGTACTGGGGATCGAACTCAGGACCTTGCACTTGCGAGGCAGGCGGCAGAACCACCGCACTAAATCCCTAGTCCCGAAAAGATTTATTTTGGCTCATGGTTTCAGAGGTTTCAGACTATTATGGGCTAGCACTGTTGCTTTTGGGCCTGGAGCAAGGCAGATCATGGTGGGAAACCTGTGACGTGGGTGAAGTTACCTCACAAAAAAGGAGGCACTGGGATCCCAATGTCCCCTTCAAAGGCCTGCCCCCATGACCTAACTTTCTCCCACTAGTTCTATCTCATTAAGGTTTCACCACCACCCAGGAGTACCAAAGGCTAGCAACACAGGCTTTAAGATTCAAACCACAACAAAAGCCATTTATGTTTCATATACACCTTATAAGCATAGCCAGAAGGTAACTTTATACAACTCTTTTAGTGTCTGCATTTTGACTGATTTGTCACATGAAATCAGATTTTATACGTACATCATGTTGGCACTCAAAATATTTTGTATTCTAGCATATTTCATATTTCAAATGTTGGGATCTAAGATGCTCAACCTGTACTTTTTTCTTTCTTTTCTGGGGATTGCGTTCACCGGATTCTTAAAAATGTCCCTGTCTCCCACAAGAGTTGAGAATCATCATGCTTATAAATAACAAATTTTCCCAAAGACCAGTAACTTACTTATAAAAGCCAAGGCTCTGACTTTGTTGAGTTATTAGAATTGCACGAATGCTGTTTTCTTCTTTTCTCTTGTCATTATAACTCAGCTACACTGAAGACTGAGTAAGTAGAATTAACACTTGAGCCTATGAAGTAAACACCAAAGAATAATCTGTTACACATTGAAGCTAATTTATAAAAGAACCTCTAAAATGCAACCCAGGTAGAAACTGAACAAATTAAAAAGTGAAAATGTTAAAATGTAAATACTATAATGGTTTCATTTTAGCTTTTAATTTTCTATCAACAAATAGCTCAGTTCTTTCAAACTTGACACACAGGACCATGGTAGAAAACTATACAAATTGTTACGAACAACTGACAGTACAGGGGTAAGAGCTTAGGTTTTGAAAAACTTAACTTTAATGTTTTAGGACATGTGGTCAAAAGAGACACATTTTCTGAAAAAGATGCAAAAATCCTCAAAAAGATACTGGCAAATAGAATGCAGCAAATTATAAAAAAGATCATACATCTCAACCAAGTAGGATTCATTTCAAGGATTCAAGGATGGTTCAACATACACAAATCAGTAAATGTAATATACCACATAAACAATAAACATAAGCAAAGACAAATATCACATGATCATCTCAATAGAGGCAGAAAAAGTATTTAACAAAGTCCAAAATCCATCCATGATTAAAAACCCTGAAGAAAACAGAAATAGAAGGTCTTTATCTCAATCTGATAAAAGCCTTCTCTGACAAACCAACAGCCAACATCATACCAAATGGAGAGAAGATGAAAGCTTTCCCTCTAAAATCAGGAATAAGACAAGGATGTCCACTATCACCACTTTGGTTCAGTATAATTCTTGAAATATTAGAAAGAGCAGTAAGACAAGAGAAAGACATAAAAGGGATAGGGAAGGAAGAAGTTAAATTATTACTATTTGTTAATGACAAAATCCTCTCCATAGAAGACCCCAAAATCTCCACAAGACTTCTAGAACTAATATCCAAATTCGGTAGTATAGCAGGATACAAAGTCAACACTCAAAAATCTATACCATTCCTGTACACCAATAACAAACTCACAAAGAGGGAAATTAGGGAAACAATACCATTCACAATATCATCAAGAAAAATCAAAATTGGTACTTAAGAATTAACCTACCCAAGAAAGTGAAAGACCTCTACAATGAAAACTATAGCATAATGAAAACTACAGGCCTGTGAAAAAGGAAATTGAAGAGGATACTAGAAAATGGAATGATATCCTCTGTTCCTGGGTAGGCAGAACCAATACAGTCAAAATGGCCACATTTCCAAAACTGTTAACATAGATTTAATGCATTCCCAGTCAAAATACCAATAGTATTCCTTACAGAACTACAGAAAGGAATCCTACAATTCATATGGAACCAGAAGAGATCCAGAATAGCAAAAGCAATTTAGGCAACAAGGTCAAGAAAGGAGGCATCACAATCCCAGACTTCAATTTATACTACAAAACCAAAAAAAAAAAGACTTGTAGATTAACGGAACAGAATAAAAGATAAAAGAAACAACTCCAAGCACATTTAGCTATGTCATTTTTGTCAAAGAAGGCAAATCTCTCCACAGGAAGAAAGATAACCTCTTGAACAAAAGCTGGGAAAACTGGCTATCTACATGCTGAAACTAGACCCATATCTCTCACCATGCAATAAACTAAAATCAAAATGGATCAAAGATTTAAACATTAGAGCAGAATAAATCTGCTGGAAGACAAAACAGGTAAAACTCTTTAAGACATAAGTGTAGGCAAAGACTTTCTGAACAAAACAAGACAATACCAAGAATCAAAAATGGGATCACATCAAATTAAAAACTTTCTGCATAGCAACAGAAACCACCACCAGTGTGAAGAGACAACCCACAGAACGGGAAAAAGGTTTTGCTAGCTACTCCTCAAAAGACTAATACCTGGAATATATAAAGAACTCAAGAGGGTTCCTACCACCATTCACTGAAAAGTGTGCCTTGCTACACCTAAAATGTACAAAACAGTAGTTTATACTGAACACTCTTTTTACTTCTAGGGGTCTGGAATTCAGGTATGTGCCAGCTGCCTAGTCACCAGTCCCAACAAAAATCCTGACTCAACTTTTTGGTTGACAACATTTCACACCTGCAGAAAAAGAGTAGGTGCTGGACCATTTGAGAACATCTGTGACTTCACTAGAAGATTCTAGGAAGCTCAAAGCTGGCCACCCCAGGACTTCCTCCATGTGCCTCTTTCCTTTGCTAATCGTGTTTAGTATCCTTTCCCTGCAGTCAATCAGTAGTCTTCCCAGTAAACTGCTGAACCTTGATGATCTAGGGAACACCAAGACATCTAATTTTTAAAACTAATTATTAGTCTGGTTTATTAGGTTTATATCACTAAAGGTATCCTAATAAGCAGTTTATATTTAATCACGTGTCTCTTAACCCTCACAATTGGTCATGTTGATATTTATTTAAGGGATGAAGCAGGTAGAAGATGCAAGTCAAAGGCTTTAAGTAGTTTCCAGACGGTATGGCTAGACAAAATGCACAGAATACTTAAGACAAAATAAAATCACTGACAGAATTTTTTCCATGTACAATCACTAACAAAAATAAACCTCAAGAGTGCATAACAAATGCTTTTGTTAGAATATAAATTTCACAACTTATACAGCCAAAAGTTACATCATTTATTGTTTCTGTGTTCATACTGAAATGATCTCAGGCTCAGTTAATTGGAATCTAGCTTAGAGGTTACTGGCCAAACATACTATTTCTCACATTACTCATTATATGACAACCATTCCTTTTAACAGCTTTTGGAGGGTAGAAGGAAGAACAGAAGACATACTATACTCCATTACACATTCAAAATTGTAAGATCCATCACAATTTCAGACACTAAAAAAGTAAGAAATCATTAGGCGCGCTGGTATACCCTGCCTCACCTCAGGAGGATGAGGCAGGAGATCAGTGAGTCTGATGCTGGGTGATTTAATGAGACCCTGTCTCAAAAATATGGGGCTGGGGATGTAGCTCAGTGGTAGGTAAACAGAAATTCATTGTCCAGTCCAGCCAAAACGAAACAAAAAAACCAAACAACTAAAAAAGCATATCTGGAATCCATAAAATACAGTAAAAAATGCTTCATGTAGAATACAACAGCCAACACAAGCCTGCCCAAGCCTTCACCCTGGGAAAAGAGAGGGAACAATACCTAAGCTTTTGAAAACCAATTGTTTTCAACAAACAATAGAGTTGGGGGAAGCAGATGGTTTGAGCAGTGGGAATTATTCTCTTGATGGCAGCCTGAGGCTTCCTTATTCAATAGTATTTTAAGAGCAAAAGGGCACCCTGGAGGGCAGGAGTTATTACTCACCTGTGCACAGTGCTACATTAGTGGGCAATCCACAGCATAACTAAGAAGGCTTGTTAACAGGCAAATTCCTGGGCCCACAGCTAGGAGACTGAATTGCCCTATTTCAAGACTGGGGCCCAGCAATCTATATTAACATAACTGAGCTCTCCTAATGAATTTTACAGCCACTAACATTGCGGAACAGTTGAATTCAGCTCAATTAAACACACACCTGGAAAAAATGATATATAATGCCTCTAACAAGGTTGTTCGGGCTGACCTAAAACATTTTTCAGGACACAGAAATTTTCATTACTCTAGTGAGTTTCTCCTGTTCATCCTAAGCCATGACTGGCAGTTGCTTTTAGTTTTATTTTAGAAAGAAAATGAGTTATAATTCACTAATATATTTTGATGACCACGCGGTTATAAAGATAAGGCCCGATAAGGAATCATCCAGCCATTAGTGAAAAGCTGGGTAAATCAGGTTCTCCACTTAAAGATGATCCAGGTGAAAAACTGGACTGAATGTCTACCTGATGAGTCGTGAAATCACAGCCTCTTGACTCTCAGGCCTGGACTTCTGAAACCACAGTGGATAACCTGGTCTTCTTAACCTGACAAGCCAGGCAATGAGCAGCCATTCTTGGGTTACTTTCCGAAAAACTAAGTGGAGGCCTAGGCTGCTGTTTTAAAGTCAGAAGTGGGCCAAGCGCCTCAGTCCCGCCTTCCCACTCGCGAACTTCGGCGCTCCCGGCCGAGCAGCGGGCGCCCCAGCCCGGGCCCACGTGGCGGCCGCGCGTCCACCTCCCTCGCAACCCTCGCACCGTCAGTCCAGGTCCCGGAACCGCAGGCGGCAGCACACGTGTGCCCCTCTCGGCGTCCCGGACCTCCGCACGTCCGGCCCCAGGTCCCGGCGCGCCCAGACTTCCCGATGCTCGTCCCTGGCTCCCCAACCCCTAGCCGGGCGGTCGGGCCTGGGCCCCCCAGGAGCGAACCCCGCGGTCCCACAGGGCCGCTTCCGGGAGACCCGCGCGACCTGCTACTTGGGCCTGCAGCGCCGCCCGCCCGCGGCCTTCGCCCTACTCACCGCGGCAGAAAGCAGAGTGGACGTCGGGGGGCGGGGCGGCGTGGGGACGTTCGGGCGCGCCGGCCCCGCCCTGGAGAGCGCTCCCTGAGGATTCCTCCTCTTGCTCAGCTATAAATTGAGAACCCAGTGCGTGGTACTTTTTAAGGTTGATAATCTACATCTGGAGGTTGCGGGGAAGTGTATGAACTTGGAAAAGTCTTCGCTCACGCTCTTGTCCCTCATTTATGAGGTGAGATTGCACCAGATATGCTGTGGTGTCCCTAAGGGGCTCTCACATTCCCTAAGCCCAAGTGTCTGCATCAGTTTCCATAATATTGAGAACAAAATCAATTGGATTGGAATAAACATTGAGGAGCTGTAAAATGTCTAATATTTATTTTTATTTTTCATCTTGTTTCTACTTCTGTCTTGTACACTTCAGGAAGCACTCACTGGTTTAGATTGTGTAAGAGGTGTTTGTACTCACTTTGATCCATAACAGATCGAGGTAATTTTTTTCTTATATATGACTTCAATATTTATACCATTACTACCAGCCTAACTAATATAAGGAAAGTGAGACACAATGAAGTAACCCGCTGAACGTTTTCAACCATTAGATAACAGAACTGAGAAGTAAAAACCTGTTGACTCTTGGGCTGCTATAGAAAAACACCGTAGACTAGGTGGTGTATAAACAACAAAAATTTGTTTCTCAGTTCTGAAGCTGTGAATTCCAAGATCAAGGCACCAGCAAATTCACTGTGCCTGGGGAAGGCCCCTCCCGGATTCATTCCTGCTAGCTGTATCTTCACATGGTAGAATGGGCAAGGCAGTTTTGCGGGGCCTCTTTTACAAATGCACTAGTCCTATTCATGAAGCCTTTATCCTCATGACCTAAAATTCCCAAAGACCCTTCCAAATCAGAATGGCAATTTATTTTCAACATACGAATTTTGGAGACTACATTTACATCATAACACTCATGCTATGAATACTTTTATGGACCTCTGTTTCTGCATCTGTAAAAGTAGTTAATTTCATCTAATAAAGTTCTTGTGAGCCCAAGTGAGGTACAGTAAATAAAAGAATCTTAAAGCTATAAAATGCTGTTCACCTGAGAGGCATTTGTCAAATCCCACTCAGCATCTTGAACATGTTTCCATAGAATGAGTTAAGTACAATTGGGCTTATTACACGTGTATGCTTCATTTCATTCACAAAACTCATCAAGCAAAGCACCTTCAAATTAATGTAGTCATATCACTATGGAATGAGGTTTACCTCACTGGCATTTACCATAATGTTAAGTGAAATAAATTGGACACACAGCTTAAATATCGTATAGTTTTCCTTATATATAAACCCAAATTACAAATAAAGAACAAAATAAAAGATAGATGATAGGAAATAGGGAGACAGATTTCTCACTAATGGGAAGGTTAATAAAAGATGGAGGGAAGGGGAAGGGGAAGGGAGGAGTGGGTAAAAAGATGGAAACAAGAATTAAGATGTGTTATGTACATGTACCAACTCCCACAAGGAATGTAAATATTATGTACTACAAACATGTATTAATACAAATAAATAAACAAATAGCCAAATTTAAGAGTGACCAAGACCAAGGTCTTACAATACTATACTTCTGATACACCTCCTGGAACTCAATATATTTGATCTGACAAAAGCATAAGTAACTTTGAAATTATATATTTATATAATGGGGTAGGACATTTATTGCCTTTAATTCTGAGACCTACAACAGAACTGTGGAAAAGTAGTTGTTACTCTTTTCTTACAACTAGACATTGAGTTAGCACTCCTGTTTTCTTTTCTTGATCGTGGTCTAATTTCTTCTAAGACCTGTTCCTATAGGAGTGTCAATGTTAGACTGCTAACTATACTCTCTGCACTTAATGGGTGAGTACAGATGTTCACAGGAACCCCCCCCCAACAGCCCTGCAGCGCTACTTGGTGGCCAGGTGCATCCACCAGTGCCCAGGAGGTATTAGCCCACAGTCTGCATAAGTGCCTGTCCTGCTGGTCACTGAACCCGTACTGCCTCACCCTGTCAGGACTAAGAGAAGTAGTCTCCTGGACCCAGCTATGCCATGACCCACAGCAAACAGACAGACTTCAAGAGATGGCAAGCTGCCGGTCTGGATACACTAGGTCATGGATATGGGTGAGCAAGAGCCTTGTTCAAGCAGTGTCACCCTCCAAGCGCCATGGTGCTGGCAGCCCAGGGCAGAGTTGGTGTCTGCTCTGACTAGCTGTAAATGCTGTGAGATGTGTACGCCATCCTAACTCTTCTTTGCATCTGTGTCCTGGTGCCTGTCAGACACAGAAGCCAGCAGTGGGTAATGGGCAGTGTAGGATAGGGAGGTGGAAAGGGGGGATAAACTGCATGTGGCATACCCTGTGGTTGTTATTCCTTCATTCATTTAACAAAACAAATTAAAGATTAATTAAAAATTTCAAGATGGTCACTGCAGAGTATTAAATGCCAAAGGGGGACTGTGGGTCACTGCACTGATTGCATTCCATGAAGTTGGCCCTGCTTGCCAGTCAGCATCAGCAAGCTGAGAGCTGAAGTACATATTTAAGTAAAATGACTTTTGCCATTTTTTTTCTTCAAATCTACTGCACCCATTTCCTGCCCTGAAATGGATGGAGAAGGAAGAATGGAGGAATGGAGGAGGCTGAAGGAGAGGTAGGTATTAAAGTGCAGATTTTACCTTTTTCCATTGGCAGACTCTTCAGTGCAGAGTTGAGGTCTGAGCTGGAGAAAGGGAAAATGAATTTTAATCAAACTAGGTTTTAGACCTAAAATGAGTACATATTTATGTGGTTCCTTATTCAGTAATTGAGTAATAACATAAAATATACCAAAAGCTATAGGATCTATTTAAAATGTCAGCAAGGAGAGGAGAAGGAATAACCAAGGGGACATTTGGACAGTGATTAGTGAAAAATAAAGCCATTTTCTGTCTATACATTTAACCAATTTAGGTTATTCTACATAAAACATGGTTCAACAATTAACCAAACAGAAGTCACTAGGAATTCCATACAACTCACTAAATAAAAAGGGATAATGATAATATAATGGTAAAATCAAGTAATGTGAATAATTTGAAGTGAGCTGATTATTTCAGTCAAAATGGAATGCTGATTATTTGATGACCAATATGCAATTAATTACTTTAATTGCCGAGGGACACACCATCATTTGTCCAGCTGAACAATAATCACATTAGTCTAGGTCAGAACAGTATTCAAAATAATTACATATAATTTATTCTACTTCAAATATAAATCTTCCCCAAAGATATACACTCTAGGGTTTTATTCTTTTTTTATTAATTTTATTGGTATATTTTATTGGTACATTTTAGGTATGCAATTCATTTACATTTATCATTTGGTGTTTGTACCTGTATATGATGTATCTTGGTTCTTATTTTTTTCCCCATTATCTGTGCGCCCTTCACCCCCTCTGCCCTTACCTATTTACATAGATTTCATTTCCATTTTTTTTCTTTTCTCATAGTTTTTCCTTTCCCTCTTTTCCTTTCCCCTTCTCCTCCCTTCAATCCTTCATCTTTGGACCTTTTTTCCTATTTCAAATACTCTAAGGTTTTAAAGAGGTCATTTTGTAACTCAACCACATTTTCAGCTTCTACACCATCTTTCTTTTGCCTTAAATTTTTTCCTACTTACAATTCATATTATCTTTATAAATCATATTCAATTATTAGAGCTCATTTTCACAACAAATTTCCCTTCTCTTCTGTCTACTTGAGCTGCATATTTATTCAAAAGCATTCATTCAGCAGGTCCTGAGGCTTCTACCCCATTGATCCATGATTTAATTCAAATGTGACCTCACTCGATACATAACCTAACTAACAAAAAATTTATTTCAGGAAGTGTGATTGCTCTAAAAATTTCTTTAGTGTGGGTTTGTGTTTATAGTGCTTATAGAAGTGCAAACCACTTAAAACGCCTGCATTAATATTCTCAGATGAAGTAAGAGAAGAAATAAATATAGGTACGAACTATTTTATCCTTTCTTAAGATATGTGTTAGCTTTCTGTTTCTGGGACAAAATACTTGAGAAGATCAGTTTAAAGGGGGAAATACTTATTTTGGCTCATGCTTTTAATTCATGACCATTTACCTCTGATATTTCAAGGCCTATAGCTGAAAACCATGGCAATGCAAAGCTGTTTACCCCATGGGATCTGAAAAGGAGGGAGGGAGGGAGAGAGAATATGAAGAACCAGGTAGAAAAGGGGGCCAGGAACAAGATATAGTCCCCAAGGTTGTGCCCCCCTCATTCCTTCCAACTGGACCCTACCTCTAAGCTTCCATAACCTCCTAATAAAGCCATCATATTAACCCACTGATGAATTTAGACTCCTCATGATCTAATAACCTTCCAAAAATCTCGGTAAACAAACCCCTCAAGCACATGGCTTTTGTAGTACATTTTAGATCCAAACTATGGTAGGATGTTTTGTTAGCTAGTTTTGCAAACATTGGAACCTATATGTTACTTTTAAAGGACACAGGCTTGAATATCAAACTTTAGAAAACCTGTTGATGGGTATAAAGGCCTCTTCCAGGATTTAGCTACTACGAATTGTACTGCTATAAACATTAGTGTGTATGCATCGTTGTAATATGATGATTTAAGCTCTCTGGGGAAGATACCCAACAGGGGAATAGCTAGGTCATATGGAATTTCTAATTTCAGTCTTTTAAGAAATCTCCACACTGATTTCCATAATGGTTGTATTAGTTTGTGTTACACCCAGCGAGAGAGAACCAACCGGAGACCGATATTAAATCTACACAGGAGTTTATTACTGGCCGGGACCCGAGCCCAGCATCGGACTCGAGCTTCGACTGGGGGGAGACAAACATGTTTTACACACTTTTGAGGCCAACAGTTTCTAGGCTCCCCTATGGGATAGAACTAGTAAAGCAAGCAAAAGGTACAGAAGCAGAACGTCCTGCTGTTAGGACATTTGTAAAACAATAGTTGATTAATTGTTATTTCTAAAGAGACTTTCTAAGGGGAGGAGGTTTTTAAGCTTCCTCCTTCTGAGTTCATCCAAAGGGCAGGCAGTTGGGTCAAGCAGCAATATGGAGTCTGTCTTGCTAAATAGGGTCCTTCAGTTTGCATTCCCACCAACAATGCAGGAGGGTTCCTTTTTCATCACACCCACACCAGCATTTGTTATTGTTTGATTTTCTAATGATTGTTATTCTTTCCACAGTAAGATGGAATCTCAGCATTATTTTAATCTGCATATTTCAGTGGCCAGAGATATTGAATATTTTTATCATATATTTGTTGATCATTTGTATTTTGTCCTCTGTGAAGTGTCTATTCATTTCTCTTGTCCTTTTCTGGATTGGGTCTTACATTTTAGGTTGTTTAATTTTTTTTTTAGCTCTTTGTATATTGTAGATATTAGTCCAATGACTGAAGAGTAGGTGGCAAGAATTTTTTCTCTTCTGACTTCATGTGAATTTTAGAATTATTTTTCTAGATCTGTAAAGTATTTCTAAACCTGTTGGTATTTTGATTGGGACAGTATTGAATCTCTATAACAGTTTTGGAAGTATGACCATTTTGATAATATTGGTTCTGCCTATCCAGGAGCAAGGGACATCTTTCCATTTTCTGATGTTCTCTTCCATCTCCTTCAGAGTACTGTAGTTTTCTTTGTAGAGGTCTTTCACTTCCTTTGTTAAGTTAATTTTTCTTGAAGCTACTGTTAAGGGTACTGTTTTCATAATTTCCTTCTCATCCTATTAATTGTTGGTATACACAAATGCTGATGATTTTTAACTCTTGATCTTGTATACTGGTACTTTGCTGAAGTTGATTATTCTAAGAGGTTTTGGGTCTTCTATGTAGAGTATCATACCATCCACATATAATGATAATTTGAGTTCTTCCTTTCCTATATGTATTCCTTTTGTTTCTTTCTCTTGCCTAATTGCTCTGACTGTTTCAAGTACTATGTTGAATAGAAGAGGTGATATTGGACATCCTTGTCTTGTTCCTGGTTTTAGGGGGAATGCTTTTAGTTTTTTCCCGTTTAGTATGATGCTGGCTATTTGTCATAAATGGCTTCTATCATATTCGGGTATGGTCTCTCTGTATCTGTTTTCTTCAGGGTTTTTATCATAAAGGGCGCTGCATTTTGTCATATGTCTTTTCTGCATCTATTGATAGGATCATGTGTGGGGAGCGGTGTCAGCCAAAGAAGCTCCATTTTAAGTTTACCCTCCGTTGTAAATAGTTAGGAGATTATGTTATGGGGAACCGTGTCCTTGCCAACTCCGATGCTTACCTTCAGAGGTTGCCTTAGAAACAAGATGAATGTTCTGTAACCTCAAGAAACAAAGTAGCCCTTGAGGGCGGGGAATGTTCTGAAAACTAGCAAACAAGGAAGCAGGTGTTTTTTGTATAAAGGTCATGATTAATGACCTAACTCACTGAGTGTATAAAAGAGAGGTGTAAATAAACTTGCTTGCTCGGTCTTGGGAGCCCTCCCGACTCTGTCTCTTTGTCTTATTTTCTCAGTCCTCCTTTCCCCCATTCAGGAACCTTTCAACTGGTGACAGCTGGTCCGTCACAATCATGTGGGTTTTTTAAAAATAAAACCAAAATAACTTTATTTGACAAAAGACAAAACAAGTTATTTACAGTAGTTGTTTGCTCAAATAACTGAATGGGACAACTGATTCTCCTCCAGGTGTATCTTATAACCAACTCCAAGCAGAGGCTGCCCCACCCCCAGACACCTCATTTTACTAAAGGGGGGAATGCCAAACAGAATTCAGCAGCATGGCTCCCTCACCCCTCATCACTTCCCCTGCTCAGCGCTATGGGAAGGGAAAATCCCATTCAGCCCAATACACTCCAAGTCCCCTGCTATGGTGCACCCTCTAACAGTCACAGTGGACTTGGGCTTGCTCACAGACATGGCTGGGTTGGACAACATGGGCAGATAGCATCTTCAACTAGCTCTGAAGCTGCCATGTTTACCCTTTACCAGCTAAGCCTCAAGATATAAGGACCCCTGAGCCCCTGGGGCACAGGAAGAAGGGGTTGGAAGAGCAGAAGGCTCAGGAATCTTGTCCACCCAGAGAGCAGAGCTCCCTTTCAGTAAAAAAAAAAAATCTATTCTGACTCTCCCAAGCAAGGGATGGGCCAAGCCACTCAAGAGAGGTGGGGGAGCCTTCTGGAGGGCACCAGGGGTCTTCCTAAAAGGACAGAGGATGCGTTCTGCCTTTCTTCTGGCCAGGCCCACCTAAGTCAGTCAACACCCAGGAACCCCTTCTCCTTGTGCCCAGCCTGACAATTTCGGGAAACTACAGACCGGGGCTCCTGGCGTAATTTTTGGCCCAGTAACAACGTTATTAAGAACAAAAATATGCTGGCTAATAAAAATCTAAGATTAGTGTTTCTTAGAATATATAAAGATGGGGTATATTGCTGCTGAACACTATCAGCAATGAAACAGCAAAAAAAAAAGAAAAAAAAAAGAGGGCAATGAAAACCAACTATGATATGTTTCACTGGGAAATAAAAGCAGGCCCCTGCAATTTCAACTTACAGAAAAGTGAAACAAAGATACTCAAAGCTACAGTATTAAACTTTTAACCCATTTTCAGCCCCAGCTGTAGGCACTACTCCCTGCTTCCTCCAGGAATACCTTCCTGCCTTGGTTGTGGGAAAAACTGCCTATTGGAGTAGCTACAAGGGCTTCCTGACCAGCATATGGCTCACTTCTCTCCAAGAAGAGGATGCTAGAGCTTCTGATGTTCTAGCCAAGTTCCTAAAAGGATTCAGGACTCAGGCTGTAGACAAACCCTTGAAGAACAAAGAAGGGGAAAACATTAAAATGAAAGAAAAAAAACCCCCACTGTCTTAGGCTAGTTTACATCCCATATCACAAAATACAGTAAAAACAAAAATAAAAACAAACACTTCTCTGGTTTTCTCATTCTCCGCTCTAAATCTAGGTTTTGTCAGATTGGGCTCTCCCTTGGCTGTGGCTTTATCTCCTTCAGTGCCTAATGCAAAAAAGGCAGTGCCCATGTGTTTTTCCCCCTTGTTTTGTTTTTTTTTTTCCAGAGGTGGCAGGGGGTGATGGTGGTAAAGCAACACAAAAAAAAACAATTTGGAATTTTGTGCTACTACAGAAATTTAGCTGGTCCCAAAAATAACAAATCCTCCTCCATTATTCAACAATCCTCAGTTGCAGTTGTGGATAATTCTCAGTTTATCAGACTATCATGCAAAGCTCTCATTCCCTACACCTGGGATAACTAGTTATTAATGCAAACCATAGCAAAAAGGAAAAACAACAGTTTAGCAAACACCTAAACATTCAACTGGAGTCAGTCTTGGTTACGCCTGCTGGGTTCCTCTTTCGTCCATACTTATGAACTTGGAATGTCCACACCTGGCTTGACAGAAAGAGTCACAGCTCAGTGGCAGCTTGGACCCACAGAGGTCTGAACTTGGCAGGTTTCCTGAGCCCAGCCCAGGAAAGCAGGGTGGAACAAGTGTCTTGGAGTTCACTGGAAAAGCAGCAGCAGCACCATGCTGGTCTCCAATCCCTTGGTCTCGTCACTGAGAGGAGGCCAAATTTGCACTTAAGAGGTTTTTCTGGAGGTGTTCAATTTTCCCTGTTTGCTTTTTTACTTTAGATTTTAGCCTGGAATTTTCAAGTTCAAGCTTTTGCCGGTGTTCTTGGACCTTCTCAGCACCCTGCACAGCCTCTGTGTCGATTCTGTTCTTCTTCCAATTCTTTTTCTCCTTTCTCTTTTCTACTGATATATTCTTTCTTTTAAAAGATTACATTCATCGATTAACTCTATTTTTGTCTTCCACCCTGAGAGTTTGTTTTCTACTCTCACCTTGAAGTGTCTTCACAATAGCATGAAACTGGTCTTGGATATTAATTAGCGTCCTTCCTTTATAGTAAACTCTGTTGTGAGCATCATCCAACTGCTGTCGAAGCAATCCATTTTCACTTTGTAGTTGAGATAATCTCTCTTCTATAGATTCCTGCTTTCCTCTGTATTTATTCACTTTTCCTTGTTCATCCTGATACATGTGTTCAATTTTCTTCCTTTGGCACTGTGTTTGCTTTAGGTCTTTTTGTACCTGTTCTAAAACTAAAGTCTTTTCTCTAAGAGCATCTCTTGTATGATGGAACTCAATTTCTAGGCCATTGAATTTTCTTTCAGCTTGAGAAAGCTGTTGGGAAAGCATCTCATTGTTACCTTTTAGGTTAGATATGTCAAAATTCAGTTTGTCCTGTAAATGAACCCACTCATCCCTTGCTCTCTGGAAAGCAAGTTCCACATCTCTTTTTGATGTCTGACTTTCATCATAATTGTGTACAGCAGCAGCCAGTCTGGAATGGTATGATTCAATTTTTGTTTCCAGTCTTTCCTTGATTCGTTTTTCATTCTCCAGTTTAGAATTTAGCATTGTATTTTTCTACTGTGAGACTATTAAGCTGTCCATTACATTGAAATATTCTTTCCTCATTCAGCTTCATTGTCTTTTGTAGGTCAGCATTCTTTTCATGTGCAATTTCAATATCTTCCAGATATTTCTTTTCCTTTACTTGGTTCTGATTTTTCTATTGCATCTATTTCTAGTCTTAACCTGGCAATTTCATCCTGCAACCTGTGATTTTTATGCAATAGATCTTCATGACTAACAGAAACCAGATTCAATTTAATTCTTTCAGTCTTCAGTTCAATATCTAGTGTTGTAAGAGAAATTTCAAGTTGGTGTTTTGCTTCAAATACTTGATAATATTGCTCTTCTTTTTTTCTTAACTGTTCTTCAATTTTTTCATAAAACTGATCAACCTTTCTTCTCTTCTCCTCTTCTTTTTGTAAGGCAAATCTTAAATTGCCAAATTCTCCTTCTCGATGTAGTTTCTCATGTTCTGTGATTTCACTTCTTTTGTTTCTTTCCTTCTGTAGTGTTCTAACCTTATTTTCCAGTTTTTTAGTTTTCCCTATGAGCAGTTCATCATGATCTTTTTAAAGTTCTATTGATGTTTCATATGAATATAACATCTCCCATATTTTTAATACACTAACAACTGCATGGGTGGAGAGAGAGGTCCCCAGCCGCCTGGAGCCCTGCTCCATCCAACCTCTGCCACGCCCACCAGCAACCAGCCAGAGGTTGAGGACCCCTGATCATGTGGTTTTTTCACTTTGTTTCTTTTTATGTGATGTATTACATTTATTGACTTATGTGTGTTTAACCATCCTTGCATCTCTGGAATGAAACCTACTTGATCATGATGTATCATGTTTTTGATTATGTGCTGCATTCTATTTGCTAATATGTAATTGAGGATTTTTGCATCTATGTTTGTCGTTGGTCTCTCTTGAGGGAAACTGGAGACCCCGGAAAGCACCGACTTTTAAAGAAAGAAAAGGAGACAGCCTGGGGGACGAACAGCACTTTAATTCCTCTGGCACTATTCCATAATCACAAAGGAAAGAAGCAAGGCTTTTATACATGTAGGAAAGCAGCTTAGTTATTCTGGCTATTGTCTTTCTGATTTTCACCTCTGATGATAACCAGTGACTTTAAGTGACTCATAAAAGCTACAGGAGAATTCACAAGTCCCCTGTTTCCATTCACCAATCCCGTACATCAAAGAGCACACCGCAGCCCTCTTCTTATCAGATAGTATCAAGAGAGCAGGATGACTTTAGCCAAAAATCAAGCCCACTGGCCCACCATAAATATCACAGATGTGCATAGTGAGTCATATCTCTCTTACCACCCGTAGAGTCATTGGGTCACGGTCCTCTGATCCTGGAAAATGGTAAATAAGAAAACTAGGAAAACCTGTTTTTCTCCTGTGAGACTTTTACAAGGTCTCAAAGTTTTGGGGCATTCTTTTAACAAACAGACTTGTGGAATTTCCCAGAAACGATTTAATTCTCTTAGTTAACAAACTTCTTGTGAACTAGATAGCTGAATTCTACCATTTCCCACATATGTTCATTAAAGAGATTGACCTATAGTTCTCTTTTTTCAGTTAGGACTTTATTCGTTTGGGGGATCAGGGTGAAACTGGCTTCCATAAATGAATTTAGCACTCTATCTCTTTCAATTTCTTTGAAGAGCTTGAGGAGTATTGTTGATATAACATCCTTAAAGATTTTGTACAATTAAGCTGGGAATCTATCACATCCTGGGCTTTTTTTAGTTAGTATATTCTTTATTACTGAGTCAATTTCACTGCTTGTTATTGGGTTGTTAAGCATATTTATGTCTTCTTGGGTTATTGATAGTTTGTATGTGTCTAGGCATATTTCCATTTCTTCAAAATTTGCTAATTTGTTGGAATATAATTTTTCAAAGTTGTTACTTACTATCTTCTGGATTTCCACAGTGTCTGTTGTCATTTCAACTGTTTCATTTCTAACTGTATTGATGTGAGTCTTTTCTCTCTTTCTCTTGCTAAATCTGACTAAGGGCTTATCTATTATATTTATTCTTTTAAAGTACCAGCTCTTCAATTTGTTGATTTTTTTTTACAGTTTTTTAGTCTCAATTTCACTAATTTCTGTTCTTATCTTTATAATCTCCTTCCTTAATTTCAATTTGGAGCTGGTTTGTTGTTGTTTCTCAAATATCTTAAGATTTCCCATAAGGTTATTTGGACTTGCTCCGTTTTCTTAATTGAGCCTTGATTGTGATCAATTTTCCTCTTAGAACTGCTTTCATGGTGTCCCAGAGGTTTGTTGAGCCGTACAGTCATTGTCATTAACTTCCAGAAAATTTTAAATTTCTTATTTGATTTCTTCTGTGATCCCTTGGTTGTTTAGAAGTATGTTGTTATTTTCCCAGGAGTTTTGCCTTTTCTGAAATTTCCTGTGTTGGTGATTTCTATTTTAATTGCACAGTAGTCTGACAGTGTCGATGGAGTGATTTCAGTTCTTTTATATTTACTAAAGCAGGCTTTGTGGACTAATACATGATCCATTTTTGAAAAAGTACCACATGTTGCTGAAAAGAATGCATACTCTGTTATAGAGGGGTGAAATACTCTGTATATTTCCATTAAGTTCATATGTTCAAGGGTGTCATTCAGTTCTGAAATTTCTTTATTGGATTTTTGTTTCAATCTATCTCTTTGTGAAAGTGAGTTGTAAAAATCCCCTACTATGATTGTGTTAATGTTTATTTGATCTTTTAATTTCAGTAGCTTTTGTTTTATGAAGATAAGTGCTCCAGTATTTGGTGCATATATGTTTATTAATGTTATCTCTTCTTGTTGGATTGTTTCATTAAATAGGATGTAGTGACTTTCTTTGTCTCTTCTAATCAGTTTTAACTTAAAGTTTACCATGTCTAATATTAGAATTGCTGCCCCTGCTTGTTTTCAGGGTCCTGGTGTATTTCCACCCTTTAACTTTCAGTCTATGAGTATCTTTTCAGATTAGATGAGTTTCTTGAATGCAACAGATTGTTGGATTCTGTTTTATGATCCAATCTTCTAGTCTGTGTCTTTTGATTGGAGAGTTCAGGCTGTTAACATTGAATGATATTGCTGAGATGTGTTGGTCATTTAGTATCATTGTCTTCTTTACCTGTTGGTGTATCATTTGTTTTTCTTCTGATGTTTTCTGTTGCTCTTTATCCCTTGACCTCACTAGTTTTTCTCTGTGATTTTAGCTATGTCCAACTCATTATTTCTGTCAAGAATATTCTTGAGTATTTTTGCTAAAGCTGGTTTAGCACTCATACATCTTCTGAGCTCATCTTTTGCATGGAAATACTCTATTTCTCCATCTATTTTGAAGGATAAGTGTAAGTCAATCTGAGTTGGAAGTTATTTGCTCTTAGGGCTTGAAATACTCCACTCCAAGCTCTTCTGCCCTTCAGGATTTGTGTTGAAAAATCTGCAGTGATACTGACTGGTTTACCTTTATATGTGATTTTTAAAAATTTCTCTGGCTGCTTTTAAAATTATGGGTTTCTTGTTTTTTTTTTTTTTGCTGGATATCTGTGATTTTAATAAGGATATGCCTTGGTGAACTTCTTTCATCATAATTTTGTGGTGTTCTATAAGCATTACTTATATTTTAAACTCTTTTCTTACATTTGGAAAAATTTCTTCTCTAATTTCTGTAAGCATGTTAGAGAATTCATCTGTGCTATCTTCTGGTTTTTATTTAATTCCAATTAGCCTTAGATTGGTATTCCTGTTGTCATGTAGTAGGTGCTGGATAGTCATCTCTTGTTCTCTTATTTTCTTTTTGGGTTCTTTGAGCTGTTTATCATAATTCACTATTTTGTTTTCAATGTCAATCACTCTGTGTTCACAGTGGTCATTTCTGTAATTTATTATGAATTCTATACTGTTTTTTACTTCAGGTATTTCTGTCTGATATCTTTTTGAGAATTCCATATTCTTGTTGAATTTATCATTCAAATTTTGAACTGTTTTGGTTAGCTCATTCAGTTTTTTACCTGTTTTCTCAACAGTGGGCATATTGAGGGTGATAGTTATAAACTTCTGGTTCACTTCCTCTTTAAATTCATCCATTTTTTTCCATCCCTTCTAATAACTTTTCATAGATTTCTGCTACCTGCTATTTGTTTTCTTCTCCTTTTGTAATCCCTTGCTCTGCCTTGAGAGAGTTGGGGTGGGTTTGGAGATTTTCTATTTCCTTGGTTCCTCATTCTCCTACCTGTATCTGTGTTTATTTTCTTGTATATCCCTCTTTTTTCTCTCCCTTTACTTGTTGGGGGGAGTTACTTCGAGTTTGGGACAAGAAAAGTGAGGAGAGTTTGTGACTTACATGGAGATTTTTGGTAGGATGTTGCCTTCCCATGAATAATTTTCAGCTTTGTATGTTCAATGCTAGTATTTACTCCTTCTGTTATTTACTTTAAGTGATTATACTCTGTCCCTATGTTTTGCTGAAAGAATTGCTTTTTTAAAAAAAAATTGCTTCTATTTATAACAGCATCCACAGATTCAATATTACAACACTTCTATATGAAGTCCTTGCAGTTACTCTTCCCTTCTTTGTCTATTCTCTGTGCACACTATGACATCTTATTATCTGTGGTTGCTCTACAGTGAGGTAAGTGAGGGAGAGTGAGGACAATGGGAGCTGGTTGGATAAGGAGTGTTAGACACTAAGGGGGAAGTTTGAAGGGCAGAATAGTGGTAGATAGGAAGAAAAGACTGATGTGGGGTCTAATTTTCTTGGAGTACTTTTAGTTGAGTGGAAGGTTTAGAACTGAGAGTTTTCAGAGGATATTTTATGGAGGCAAGGGCATGATATGGGAGAAAGGGGATTCATTTTTTTTTTATGATTGAGGATAGCTATGCAATTATCTGACCTTCCTTATAGGGAGGACAATAAGCTAGGTAAATTATGGAAAAGCCAAAGGTTTAGGATGGTGAAGATAGAGGAATAATACTAGTGAAGAGAGGAATGACTGTGAAGGAGATAAGTATAGGGAATTTAAAACTTGGGAGCAGAGGTTTATGTATTTGGAAAAAGAATAATGAAATGTGTTAATAATATTGTCTTGGGGGTTTGAGGTAAAGAAACTAGATAATGAGCTGAGACAAGGGAGAGAACCTAGATACCTATTAAATCAGAGCCAATAAAAGAACAAATATAGAAGAGTAACAACCTAATAAACACATGAAACCATAAATGAACATAACATAACTCCATGTTACTAAATAAATCAAGAAACATACAAAACTTAACCTAATAAGATGTCTAATGGGAACATAGGCTGGACATTTCAATGAGACATTTCATATGTGATTCCCAAGCAGTTTCTTTGCCAGAAAGTCTGAGTGCTCACTTCCCAATAATTCCTCTGATTGCTCCACCATAATACTGAAGCTAATTCAGACTAAGCACCTCTTTCTGCCAAGTTGCAGGCATTTTTGCAAAGTTCCAGCCTCAGTTCTTGCGTTTGGAACCCTTGCTGTCCCTCTCCCTGGGTGTGATGGTGGATTTGGCAGAGAAGTTCACTGGCACTCAATAGTCCACTGAGTAAGGATTGTTCCTATGCAATCAATTCAGCTACAGCAGTAACAGGCTAATCCATTACAGTGGTACCTATCATGGCTATTTGAGAAATGACATAGCATAAGAAGCTGTTTGGGGTCTCCCTTTAGCCTAGAGAAGAAATCCACAGCTATAGTGTAAGGATCATAACAACCCAAGTCTTGACCAACAATTAATATGCATTAAATGTGATGCCTATTTCTCCTTACTGATGAAAAACAGCATTCAACAGTAATTTCATAGAATCAGTTATTTAAAGCACAGGTGATTGGAGACTGAGTAATGCCAGAGGGGAAAAAAGAGAAGAAAAAGAAAAAAAGGGGAAAAAGTTGTTTTTTTTAAAGTCCTCTGCTCTGTGGTATAGGAAGGAGAAAATGGGGATAATTACAGGATCCTATTGCTATTGAGTATGTTGCTACATATTTATATTTATATAGTGAAAAACTGGGTACAAAATTGGTAGTGGGAAATGGGGATGGGAAGATTCTAGGATTGATATAAATATTTGAGAAAAAATTTAAGGGAGACAATTGAAAAGGTGGAGTGGAAAGAAAAGTAAAATTGACAATGAATAAAATACAGGAGGAAGAGGTCAGGCAAAGAGATGAGTAAAAGTAGCAGGGATATAAGTGGACAAAGAAGAATTCTTTTACCCTCTATAAATTATACTCGGAGGGAAAAGCCTAGGGTAATCAAAGCACACATACACAGACATACTCATAAAAGTACGGGGTAAAATAATGGAATAAAAGTGTGGCAGGAAATGTACAGAAGGAGGAAAACTTCAAAGAGTAAAAAAATAAAAAAAATTTAAAAAGTAAAGTAAAAATGAAAAAAATAACACAATCAAGTAAAATAAAGAATAGTAAAAGAAAGTTTCTATCATTTGGGACACGTGGCCCCTTTTCTTAGGCTCAGGTCAAGGAGCAGAGCTCAGGCCAGGATGTGTCTCTGTTCATGCTGGAAGTCTCAGGTGGCAGTCTGCCCTCAAAAGGTGCTGGATGTAGGGACCCGCTTACAGTGGCAACTCTGATGTGAGCTTCCAATCCTACGCCTCTGACTGAAGGAGCCAATTCTTCGATCACCAGTCCCCACCTCAATCTCAGGGATTCCCTTCAGTTTGCTCTCCAACTACTGGCAGTCTCCCGTGACTGTCCTTCCCTCATCCATTCTGGGAACTTGGCAATGTGATGCAGCCAAGGGGCTGCTCTGGCATCAAAGTTCAAACATCTAGCCCTTCCCTACAGTAGCATTCTTACCAGCTCCTTCTCCAATCAACTGTGACCTCTGGTGCTTGTGCTGCAGTCACTCACCAACTGCGGACTCTGAAGAGCCTCTTGGGAAGCAGTGTTTCACGTTCTTCCTGCTTTCTCCAGTTCTCTGTGAGCAGAAAGGTTGTTAGTTTCACTTTGCCTCCTAGCTGGCGCTGGCGGGTGCCCCCTGCTGGTGGCAGCATAGCCTCGCAGTCTCTCCTCTTCGGCATGGTTTGTCTCTTCTGTATCAATCCTATTTGCTTCTTCAGTTTCCAGTGGTTCCCTTGTACCCTCCACTCACTTAAGGTTCGTCTCCAAACTATTGTTTTCCAGACTCTAGACGTTTTGCCCTGGAGAAACTGAGTTGCTGACACTCACTGCTCTGCCATTTTGCAAAGAAATCCCTTTGAAGCATTCTTGTAGAAAATATATTTCTGTAATGAATTATTGTTCCTAGAATTAAAAGTACTGTCTCATCCTTTGAGTGACCTTATAATAAAACTTAGTTCGATGTTTTATATAATAAAGTAAGTTTCAATATGTTGAAAAGAAAAGTATTAACAGTTTTTCTCAACTTTGTGAAATATGTCTTATACACTTGGTCTCATTCTAGAACAAAATCTAGTATGATAGGCAGGAGGTTGAAATAGATCATATGACAATATAGTACTACAATGTGAACTTTGGGCCCTTGTGTTCTTAGAAACTAGTGGAGGTCAAGAAATCCTCTCACCATTTTTTACTCTGAGAAAGGATCATTGTGCTCTTACATACTATACTGTATTCTAAGACCCACCTCTATCCCTTCTGAGAGAGTATGACATATTTGTTTTTCCTGCCTCTTTGACACTTCTGGGTCCCTTCCTTTTCTCTGGAATGTTCTTCATTAATATATGGTTTTCCTATTACAATAGCTTGAGTAAAACAAACTCTTTAAATATCCAGCAAGTGTGTCTTTTGATTTCTTTAAAGGAAAGAAAAAATGTTTAAGTTCTTTCTTAAATTCAGGTAAGGGAGTGAAATTGCATTTGAGAAGTGATACAACTTTGAAATTAAGCAGAAATGTATAGAATAATGGTGTTTTAAAGCAAGGTTTATAGGGAAGAAGTGGCTTCTTTCTGTAAATGAGATAGTTGGAGTATAACACTGACTGCTTTGCCTAAGTGCCTGCCAGGAAATAACTGTGGCAGGCACAGAATTATAGTTGAAATAGCACCTTTTTCTTGCTTCTTTTCTCATGTTATTTGATCTCGTTGGAATTTTTACCTTAGTAATGATTATAGTATTAGGTATAATTTCTCTTCTCATTCATCTCCATGTTAAAAAATATATGTGTGAAAAAAAATATATGTGTGATTTGAATAGGTCTATGAGTGGCACTATAAATGATACACATTATTCATCACAACTAGGATTAATACTATGTGCTTACAAATTCTGACTTTGTGGTAACTCGTGTACAAATACTTGCAATCCCACCTATCCTCCTGTTTACAAAGATGGTAAAAGCTTGCAGTGGCAACAGTCATGAAAGGAAGGAAGCTCTTAATAAGTAGGACTGCTTTAATAAAACCATTTTATACAATGCCAAAGTTTTCATTATAAAAATGGAAAGCTAGTTTTCTGAGGTGAAAATCAAGGTTGGTAGTGTGGAGTGGGAAGGGGATGTCAGCTCTGCTTCAGGTAAAAATGAACTAAAAATAAATGGGTTTCTTCTCTCAGTAATCTATTTTCTAAAACTTTTGAGAAGGTCAAATAATCTGATATGGCAGTTTCTAATGGCAAACAGGGATTCTTATAAAGGAAATAAATGCTGAAATTTGAATATGGCTAGAAATTTCGTTGTTTCTAGGATAATTTGACTTCTAAATATTGTTTATTTGCTAATAAGGGTTACACAGGGTTGCTATAATTTAAGTGCTAAAATTAATAAGTGAAAATATATATACAAAATTGTTCATTAGAAAACATAAGTTATGCCAAGAAAACTGAAGGACCTTTGTTAGCAAGACAGACTCCATATTGCTGCTTGACCCAACTGCCTGCCCTTTAGATGAACTCAGAAAGAGGAAGTTTAAAAACCTCCTCCCCTTAGAGAGTCTCTTAGAAACAACAATTAATCAACTATTGTTTTACAAATGTTCTAACAGCAGGACGTTCTGCTTCTGTACCTTTTGCTTACTTTACTAGTTCTATCCCATAGGGGGGCCTAGAAACTGTTGGCCTCAAAGATGTATAAAACATGTTTGTCAACCCCCAGTCGAAGCTCAAGTTCGATGCTGGGCTCAAGTCTGATGCTGGGCTCGGGTCCCGGCTGGTAATAAACTCTTGTGTGGATTTAATATCAGTCTCTGGTTGGTTCTCTCTCACTGGGTGCAACAAAAACCTCTAAGAATATGTATTAAAATAGTAACCTTAATTCTGGGTAGATATTTTGGCAATTGGTATTTTTAATTTTTTTAAATAATGAAACTATTGTTTAATCAGAACAAAAACAATAAAACTAAGTTATTTGTTCATAGGTTTTCTAGTTCAGTCTTTATAAAACAGCCCATTTCTATATTTAGGCAGTTTACGAGCTGTCTGGCCTTCTTAATCTGAGAAAGCAGATTATTTTCTGAAATCCTCACATTTTATCCAGGCTTATCCCTCAATGAACAAGCATATACAGTCTGTTCAGGATTATGATCAGTAAATGAAGTGAAAATCGAAATGAGATAACTATTATATGCTATCTGTCCCTTATATATTTTCCAGGTAACTGTGGTTTCAGTCTTCTTGAAATAAAAAACCAAAGTGGAAATCTTCTAGAGATTAAGCTAACAGGAACAGATCTTTCTTCACAAACCACCAACGTGAAGAGAAGAAAAGTGGCTAAAATCCCTAGTGCTCATTCTGAAAGCTCTAATAATTCTCTAGTACAGTAACCATATTTTATTTCTCAGTGTGAGACATTTGTTACTGAAAATTGCAATGTCTGTATTTCTAGACATTAACAGAAGTTATATGTGATCGTCTAACAACTGTGCATTAAGATTCTTCAAGTGGAATGCCAAGTGTGTGTGTGTAGGTGACAGAAACCATTCTCCTAGCCTAGACTGCCAAAGGCATCCAGTAGTGCACTTGATTTAAAGTAGTGAAATGAATATTCCCAGGGGAAACATTAGACATCTTGACTGCATTATAGTGTAAATATATGAAAAACAGCAATATCTGAAGGACTAGAGAATTGGAGGAAGGGAACAGTATAGATTTGTTCTGTTTGAAGTTGATTTCTTTTTTTTCACACCAATTATATACACAGATTGTAAAAATCAGAAACATAATCCAAATGTACTAAATTTACTAATCTGTTAAATAATAACTAAATTTCCAGTCATCTAGGATTTTAATAATTTGTGCTGCATTTTGAAAACATAATCCTACAAAATACTACCTCTATTAAATCAAGCTTAAAAGTCATTAAATAGTTTTAAAAATTTATTTAGAGTCTATCTATAATTAAATGGGAAAAAGGTTTAAATAAATTATATTAGCTCAATATTGGATAGTAACCTAGAAAAACATAATCCTTAGATAGTATTAAAAGAATTAAGAATTTTTTTAAGAAAATAGAATGATGTATTCCAGCATTAGCTCACCTGTGAAGAAAATTATAATAGAAAGAGAATTTTCCTTTAATTTTTGCACAGAAAAGGAAAACAATTTTCTAGAACCTATATAATTCAAAACAAAGAAGCAAAACTAATGTTAATGGTAAACAAGCAGCAAGTTGTTTGTTTCTTCACTGGTACAAATCAAATCTTTTTGATTTACTTTTTGGCAAAGTAAAAAGAAATATATAAAAGTAATACACCATTTAATTTATTTCTCTTAATTAAATCTTAGCAATAAAAATTAAAAAATTAATTAAAAAATTAAAAATTGATGGAGAAATAAGATGCTTTCATGATAAAGAGCACCTCAGGAACTTCATAAATACCAAACCGGCACTCCAAAAAGTTTTAGACAATACCCTAGGAAAAGACAATGAGGATCACAACCCCAGGAAACCCAGCAGAATGAATCCATTGGGAGTGACAAATTAAATGCAAAGGGGGAGAATCCAACAAAAAGAAAAAGTCATGACAAGGCTTTTAAAACTTTTGACTTCATCTCCCTAATGAGTGTATAATTCAATCTTATTATTGTACTGATTAGTATTTTTCTGATTCTAGAATTGCACACCATTCCTTGTGCTATACTGGCTATTTATCATCTTCTTATGTCTACATTTTAATTGGGTTGCCTATTAATGAGCTCTAAGAATTCTTTATATATTCTGCTCATAGGTTATATGCATTGGAAATATGGTCTGTTTAAGGACTACTTTTCATATTAATGATGTCATTTAAAGTTCTAAATTTTGATGGAATCTCATCAATTTTTTTTCTTTTATACATCATGGTTTTTGTATCCTAGGTAGTTCTTGCCTACCCTGAATTCATAAATATTTTCCCTTATAATTTCTTCGTAAAGTTTTATACTTTTAGGCTTTCTTATTTAGGTTCATAGATCCCTTCAAGTTATTTTCATGTATGGAAAAAAAGGGTTGAGGTTAATTTTTTATATATGGATACCAGGTGTTCTAGTGCCATTTGCTGAAGACACTATCTCTTCCTCGGCTCTTGAATCAAGTTTATATTCTATAAAATGCTAATGTTAAATAATCTTTCAAAACTCAGTGGACCATATATGTGTGGTTCTATTTCTAGATTCTCTGTTTTATTCCAATGATCTATATGTCTTTCCTTACATCAACACTGCCTTGATTACTGTAGCTTTAGAAGAAGTCTTAAAATTGGGTGCTAAACATCGTCCAACACTGTTTTTGTTTTTGTTTTTGGCTTTTCTGGGTCCTTTGTACTCCTACATAACTTTTAAATTTCAATATCCAGTTCTTCATTTATAGCAAGTATGCACAGACCTGAATTTTTATATATACCTTTGTTTTCTAATCCTGCTAAATTCAAATACAAGTTCTAGGGGCTCCTAGAGATTTCTTAGTATTTTCTCTGTAGATGATCATTTCATCTACATATAAAGATTTTGCTTCTACCTTGGCAATCCTATCCTAATTGGGTCATTTTATTGCCAGACTGTTTTGGTTTGGGCCTAGGTTTCAAAGTTTAATGGACAGATAAAGAGTAAGCATACCTGCTCTTGTTCCCCACCTTAAGAAGAAAGCATTATATCTTCTCCATTCATATAAGGCGTTCTCACTGGAAGTATGGAGTACATGTCTTTAATCTGTTGAGAAGTTTCTGTTCTACTTCTAGTCTTCTGATAGCTTTTACCATGAACAGCTGTAGAATTTAGTCCAATACTCTTTCTCCAACTAGTGACAGGATCGTATGGCTTTCTCCTTTCCTCTGTTAAAATGATGACTTTTGGGGGTGGATCTTCCAATGCTGAACCAACACTGCCATCACTATAACAAAACCACTTTCTACATACTGCCAGATCTGACTAAGAGTTTGTTTTGTTAAACGAATTTCTATCTATGTTCATACTTTTTTCTTCTATTATCTTTATCCAGTTTTAGGATTAGCACAATGTTGATTTCCTAAAAGGAGGGGAGAAGTGTTCCTTCTTTTTTCTGCTTTAATTGTTTGATATAATTTATCAGTTAAAATGTTTATGAGCCTGCTGTTGTCATATAGGTAGGTTTTCAAGCGAGGAATATACTTTCTTTAATAGGTGCTATTCAAATTTTATATTTCCTCCAGAGTTAATTTCATTAATTTGTCTTCTAAGTTACTTCTTAGAAGTTGTCAAATTTATTTCAAAACAGGTTTTTGTAATATGCTTTCTATATGCTTTTAAATTCTGTAAAATCTGTGGTAATGTCTCCTAGATCTTAATATTGTGATTTAAAAAGTGTGTAACTGATATTGTGTAAGAGGAAGAAAAAGTCTAAAAGAGCAAGGGAATT
This sequence comes from Heterocephalus glaber, assembly GCF_053883595.1. NCBI lineage: Eukaryota > Metazoa > Chordata > Mammalia > Rodentia > Bathyergidae > Heterocephalus > Heterocephalus glaber. Next base: position 46,185,418 of record NW_028258138.1, read on the forward strand.
GGGAGGGGTAGGGGAAGGGAAAAAAGGGAAAGGAAAACATATGAGAAGAGGAAAAAAATGGAAATAAGGTCTTTGCCAATAGGGAAGGGTGGCGGGGGTGAAGAGAAGGGGAAAAAAAAAAAGAACCAAGATACTCATGTAATGGTACAAGATTCCAATGATGAATGTAACTATATTTTATACCTAAAATGTACCAATAAAGTTAATGGGGGGAAAAAATTAAAAAGGGAAATTTTCATACGTTCTGTCAAGTTTTTTTTCTAAATTGTGTCTTTTTCACAAAATACCTAACAAAACTACACACACTGCCAATTGCAAAATAAATGCTGGTCATTGGAGGGTTTTCTACTTAACACTTATTTAATACCTGCTTGATCTGATTTACTTGTTTCAACCAAAGTTACTAAAGATGACTATGTGATATATAAATATTCAATTTTTTTCATGTAATATGATATACAACAGCATCTTCACTTATTTGTAAGTTGAGGGTCAACATTCCTTTGTGGATGTTCTTTTCATTCTTTTGGTAAACTTTTCAGAATTTACACGGAAAAGTGCATATACCTCCGTTTTAACACCCTTCACGTTGATTTATCAGCCAGTTCACTATTTCTGGTGGGCTGTGCACTCAGGAATGGAAAGAATGGGTTTTTCCATATTCATTTTGCAGTATATAATACCTAATAAAGTTCCTGGTTCATGTAGGTGGCTAATAACCATTTGATAAATAAAATGATTACTCACTCCTAAAAACCTACAAAAGCTATCACTCATCTCAAATATACTAGATGCTGTTGTTGATGATTGAAGTATGAATTCATATGTATTAAGAGAGAAGACTGAGTGAAGTTTAGATATTTTCCCTTTTCAACTAAATTAGATGTGAAACTTAAAAGTTAGACAAAAGGTTTGATTGGAAAACGAAGGGGGCCCTTCATAAGACAGAGCAATGAGGATACCACCACACTGGTGTAATTGTTCTTCCCTAGGAGGACATAAACTAGGTAATCTGATGCTAAGAAATAAATTATCCTTGAATTAATGGCACAGTCCAATTTTATTCCCTAGTTAAATAAAGAACATTTTCATTAACAGAGAAGTTCCCAGATGAAGTAGTTAAAAAGCTGTTCTAGGGCCGGAGATTTAGCTCAGTGGTTCTGCCACCTGGATCACAAACCCAAGGACCCAACTTTGATCCCCGGTACCAAAAAAAAAAAAAGTTTCTCCATAATACACATTCCTGTAACTCTTATTCACGGAGTCAAATCCTCCTAGGACTTTGAACACTTTCCTAGATTTAAATCAGTCTGCTCTCAAATCTTCTTTAGGCCAAGAGACATGACTAGGTCTCTCCAAGCTCAATCTGTACTGTACAATTTATATTCAAGGGTTTACACACAATGTGATTCCAATGCAAGTTTTATAGATTAGGAATTCCTCTTCAGGCTAGGGGGTGTGGCTCAGAGACAGCACACTTGTCTAACTGGAAAAGAGAGAGAGAGGAGAGAGAGAGAGAGAGAGGGACCTCTTTATACATGTACACACCAATAAAACAAATTAAAGATTATATACAGAATGGGAAATAAAATTCTAGAATAGGTATCAGTGGCATGGTTGTTTGCCAGGATGATTCCTCTCAGGGATTTTCTTCTCTTTATCTGAGATGAATCCGTGCTGGGGCTGCCTGCGGATCTCCCTCTCATAGAGTCCTCTTCAGAGTGGAGAGAAAAGGAATTCTGGTCCATTTCAGACTTGCTGTAGTGGTAACAACCATCGAAGGCCATGGCTTGCACTGCATCCATGTTGTACATCCCAGAAATCTGTCAAAAAAACTTTTTTAAAGTAGGTAATGAATATGGTTTCATGAGTAGGAGTTACAGTAAAAATGCAAGTCAAATTTTTAAAATAGTTTTTACAAATGCTAAAAATGTTTTGCTTCTTAATAGAATTTTGGTTTTGCCTTTGCTGTCTCACTAAAAGTCACTTCAAAAATAAATAGAGAACATCATCTTATGGATCTTGATTTAATAAAGAATTTTATATTTATTTCCACAAAGGTATTTGAGCATCATAAAAGTAAAAATTATGCAACTATAAAGTTAATGTTTTCTAATTTAGTCCTGATCTGACAGACTGTTATAGTGGATGCATGTTTTCCTCTTTATTTCTGTGTAGTCTGAATTGTTTGCCATAAATTTATGAGTTGAAATTGAATATAATTTACTGGAACATCAATATACTCCAACTGGATTTGCTTTTTAACTGATTTTTATCCTTAGGGAGAACATAGCAGTATGCCCAGTCAGTGTGGTTTTTTCTCAAAAACAGATAATCACATCTGGTAACCCATGTATGCTTAAATTAAGGATTGATGAGCAAATGATTTTAGCGGTTCTCTACAAATGCAAATTAGCCAGGTCATCTTATTTTTGCTTAAAATTATCTATAATTTGCTAACATAGCTCAATTAAACATGAAATTGACTTATTTTTCTGAAGAAGAAAATTGTCAGTGCTTACTGGCCCCAGTGTCCAATTGAATCTAAATCAAAATTTTTCTTTTAGGTTTTACTCTGGGGGAGATTGAGGATCTCAGTAGTATGAAGCAAGGCCTAGGAACCAGCTGTTAGTAATTGCTTTTTGTGAAAACAAAATCAGTTCTTTGACTATAAGGAAATTGAAAACTGAGAAAATATGAAGAGGCTACTCTAGATGAAATTATTCAAAATTCAAATTGGAGGCTGCAGAGTAAATTCTGTCAAAACCTGTACTTGGGTCATAGCAATTTAAAAACTGAATATTTTCATTGTTGTTTCTTTTTTTTCTGGTACTGGGAATTAAAAACTTGATATTTTACTGAATTCAAAAGACACAGAGACTATTTTGTTAAATCAGTGAACTAACCAGGAACTTGTAATTTGGAATATGTTATACTTTTATTTAATTGCAGAAATTTTTCATATAAAATGAAAATGGATGAAGTAAAATGCAAAGAGATCAAGGTAAATAACTAACCTGAGGTAGCCAATAATATTGCTAATGTATTTAACTATGGATCTGACCCTAGAAAAACTATGTACAGTCTTAACTGGTTTCCTAGACACCCAGAACACAGCTGAACTATCTGCATCCATCTGTTATTTTTGCCTGAATAAAAATGTCCGGGCATTAAAAGAAACAAATCTTTAAAAAACAAAGAGTGTCATTTTCATTCTCCATTACAATAATGAAGAATTATCTATGTAATTGATGAAAGTTTGCATCCTACAAGTTGCCAAAAAGCTGCAATTTTTTACAAGTTTATGTCAGCTGTGCAACAAAAACTGCTTTAGAACTGGTCTTTAATTTTTTATCGCAAGCCATAAATTAGCACATTGATAAGGTATATTTTGTCTAAACTACGGATCCGTTTTAGACTGAGTTCTGTGTCTTGGAATTAGAAAAACATTTGGATAATGAAAAAGAAAAAGATAGCTTCCTTTCTCCTTTCTAGGCAAGAGTCAACATTAGTGAAAATTGTTCCATGGTCTTGGTATTCTCCTGGTTCTTACTATTTATTTAGTGAGCGTTTGGAGGGTATGGGATGTAGAGATGGAGAAGGTACTATTTGGCTGAGTGGAAGTGGTGGGTGATGAAGGTGTTGTGTCTCTGTAATGGTGACGGATGTAATGGTGAATGGTGTGGTTGATAGTGGTGGCAGTGGTGGTGGTAGAAAAGAAGTTTTGGCTGACTGCATATTTTTATAGGCAGGAAATCCACTGTGCGAATATTCAAGACCTTCCTCACCATCCATCATTCATTCCTCCCTTGGTGTTTGGGGGAAAGAGCTAGTACGCATGGACCAGTCTCTTTTGAGTCTTCACTTTAGCATTCACATTGGTGCCCAGATTTGTTCTTCAAAATGATGTAAAAGGAGACTAACCTAACAGGAGAAACCTAAATTGTTTAACTTTGCCAGTGACCAAAAGAGTAAGTACTTTTAATTCAGTGTGGAAATATAATGAACTGTCAGGAGCCATTCTATACAATTTTGGAGAAAAATCATTCACTATTAAATTTTGATTAGTCATAGTCTTCTTGCCTACAGGCTGGCTATCACATGCCAAAACATAATTCCATTTTTGCCTCAGGTCACAGCTGAGACCTCAATGGTCTCATGAGGCTGTGACCCTCAAGGGCAAGATGACATCCTGGTTCCTTGAGAACTGAGTAGTAAGAGAAAGGTTTCACTTCAGAGGGGCAGATTCCTTATCAGATTAACTCATCTCACCTACTCTTGTAAGAACATCTTTGCTCATCTTACTGTCCTAATCAACATAAGATCCTCATCAGCATAAGATCCTCATGGTCATAGGATTACCAACACCCTCCGAGACATCTGATACTTCCTCCCATTATAAGATCCTTTTCAATTTAGGATTATCACTACCCTCTGAGTCATCTGTTACTCCCTATGAACCCAATAAATAATGGCAAGCTCAGTGTGCCTTCATCTTTGCTACTCAGAGAAGCATCGATCAGGCCCAGAACCCAGCTTTTTCTTTAAGTCTCATTTCCTGTCTTTATTCTTTAATTTGCCTTTGCTGTCATGGTTTACAGGAGACCAGGACCCACTGCAGAGGTTCTAGTAATGTACCCTTTCCCTTCTCCCTACAGTGAACTGTTCTGCTTACAGATCTAAGCAACATTCAATAAACTGCTTTATTAAAAACAAAGGTGATATCATCGTACCCATCTGTCTGAATCCCAATTCTTGTTCTCTTTTTAAAACTGGTTTCCAACTGAAATTGAGGGAAGAGGTATCACTGATTACCCTCTAAACCTGCAGAAGTATGCTTTTACCCTCATCCATGTAGGGTTTCATATCCTTTCAAAGGCTTCTCATTGTAGGCTGCCTGTTTCTACTGTATATGAATACTCCTATTCTTTCAGTGTGTAACCCTTTGACACTAATCACAGTAAGAACTTACATTTGTATAGCACTTTATAGTTTACCAAGATTTCAGATCCTTTATTGTATCATTTGACATTCACAAAAGCCCTGTGAGGAAAATAGGCAAGAAATTATATGATTTTGGGAATGCAAATGGAGGTTTAGGAGACTTAACCTAAAACACAAAGGTGGAAAGTGACAGAGTTCAGTTTGGCATCACTCTTTTTTAACTCTAAATCTTTTTTTTTTCTTTCATCCTATGATCTATGAATGAAAAGTAGGACATTTCTTTGAGATAACTTCACGGAGGAAGAGAAAACGAGGAGTTGTTTAATGGATACAGAGTTTCAGTTTTGCAAGAAAAAAAACCCTCTGGAGACTGTACAACAATGTGAATATATTTAACATTGCTGATCTATATACTTTATTTATTTATTTTTTTTGGTGCCGGGGATCGAACTCGGGTCCTTGCGCTTGCACAGCAGGCGGTTGATCTATATACTTTAAAATAGTTACAATGGTAAATTTTAAGTTATGTGTGCTTTAACATAGTTAAAATCCCCTAAAACTTGTGAAAGAAGATGCTTATTAACTCAAAAAAATTCTTCATTAGGTACACAAGAAGATATCACTTCCTCAAGTAAAAAAAAAAAATTCAGGTAGTGTGAAAATATTTGTGTGGCAGGTAAGGGCAGGAAAATGTAGGTATTTGGGAGTCAATGGAATAGTTGGAGATGGACTAAAATTAGTTTGGTGTTTATTTCTTGGGTAAACTAATCCTTGAATCAAAACAAGAAAAATGATTTCCCTCTTCACATATTTTTTTCAGTCACCTTTTACTTTATAGGTTATCCAAATCACTGCTAGTTGCAGAGTGAGTAATGGACCAGCAGCATCAGCATCACCTCAAGCTTGTTAGCAATGCAGACTCTCAGGTATATAACCCAGACCAGTTGAGTCAGAATGCTCATGAAAAAGTACCACTGGAGCACATGGTCTAAAACGCCCACTTTCCTCACATTTGCATAGCAAAATGTGTGTGATACATAGTCAGCTGCCATCAATAAAAGAAATGGAAGCATCTGTAATAAAACAAAATCAGCTCCTCTGAGGTTTGACTCAATATCAAATGAAACAATAATGTTAGCATCCTAGGAGTTCTGAATTGCAGCAGCAACTTTGTTGGCTGTAAGTCTTTTGGCAAAACAGTTTACTTCAATAAAATTCTGCTTCTTCATTTATAAAACAGAGATAGTCATCTTGGCAAGACCTACACTGGGGAGCTGATATGAAACGTCAGCATGGAGAGATGATATAAAAACACTCTGAAGATATGAAGTGGTGCCACTAGAAATTAAAAAATATTAAATAATGCTCTGGGTATTTAAGAATTTATTAAACCAATGTGGATATATTGCATTAAAATTATATACACAGAGAATCTCTTAAATGTAGCCTAGCAAATGAATATATATTAATGATTTGGGTTCCCGAAGTATAATTAGGTCAGTTCTCATTAGAAAGGGGAACTGGTATCCAAGATCTTCATGAAATGAAGCAGATGGAGAACAGTTTAGCCATATTAAACAAAGTTACAAAAATGAAATAACATCTACAGCCCAGAAGGCACATTAATTCTAGGATATTGTGGGGGGAAGAACTTTCCTTCTTACCCTTCCACTCTTCTCGGTGAGAAAAAGAGAAAAATAAATCCTGAGAAACAACATCTGCTGGTTGAGAGCACAGCTTTTGTGTCAAGGAGACCCAGAAGCAAATCTTGTTTTCTCTTTAGCTGTGCGACCTTGTCTGTGCTTATTTTGCCTCTATGAAATGAGGGCGATAAAACATTGATCTCTTGGGTTATTGTGGAAATTAAATGAGATTATACACGTTAGATGTTATTGTGGGAATTAAATGGGATTAAATGTTATTGTGGGAATTGAATTAAATGTGCATTAAATGATTGGCATAATGCCAGTATCTACAGATCACTCATTATATGTTAGCTATTATTATCATCACCACCCACTTGAAAGGTGTGATTTCAAAGGGGTGTATATCAATCCTTTCTTTTCAAAGGGGTACAGGCAAGGGGAGAGGAGCATATTGAGAGTAATACTTCAAACACAAAATCTCCTGGTAAAGGTAAATGAGGATGCTGAGGAAACCAGCCATCACAGAGCAGAAATTGAAGTTCAATATTAAATTTTCACCATCTTGTAAACTTGCATCTTGCCAAAGCATAAGGACCTAATACAAAAACTTGTAGAATCATCAGGAGAGGGTTAGAAAAGAGCATAGAATTTTCCACATTCACAAAGGGATCTCATAGTCAAAGCAAAGTGGTACCTTCCCTTTCTTCTTGAATTGCTCCTGCTCTTCCACTGTGGTGAGGTAATTCACGGCTGCATACTCAATGACTGACAGAAACACAAAGAGGGAGCTGACCCACAAGTATACATCCATGGCCTTGACATAGGACACTTGGGGCATGGAGGCACTCACACCAGTGATGATTGTGGACATGGTCAGCACCATGGTGATTCCTGACATTAAAGAATAGTGACAAGGTCAGTGACAGCCATTCAATTTCAAGCAGGTTCAGAGTCACACCAGGTGGTGCATTTCCAGAACAGCACTAGTCTGATGAGCCAATGGGTGGCAGGAGGAATCTGCATATTGACCTTGCACACCAAGAAGCTCTCATTGGATTTTTCTTTCCTTCTTTTTTTCTTACCCTGACTGCCATTGCCCATACTGTGTCCTTTATTCCGTTTAGAGACACAGAGCCTGACATGTCTGCATGGTACCCTCAGATGGGCCTCTTCTAACCATCCCTAAAAGGTAAAAATGTATTCAATTTTTAAAAATTATTCTGGGAAAGAAATCTCAAAGTAATCTCCACTAACTTTCCCCATTATTTCACAACTTTTTTTTTTTTTTCCACAACTTTTATTGTTAAGAAAATTGTTTTTTTATGTGATCTTTACTCTTTCATCCTGCAGGGGGATCTCATTTCCTTTTGAGTGATCTTTAGTAGCATTGAAGATTGCTATTCTAGGCATTTTCTTTCAAAGAGAACACTCAAAGGCCATAATTATTCTCTTTACCCCTTGCTAATGAAACAAGTTCATTACTCCTTGTTAATGAAACAATTTCAGTTCAACTGAAATTCAGAGAGTGCATGTGCTACTGGAAGCTTAGTCTTAACTAAACATTTACTGAGCAACTGTTGAACGCCAGTCAGGATTTCCTCTCATTTCTCCCCTCCTCACTCCTCCTCTTCCTTTTGTCTCTTCTCAGAGTCTACTCCCTTTCTTTTTTCTTCTCCTCTTTTCCTCTTTATTCTCTTGCCTGAGCATCAGAAGCAAAGAAATCAGGTTCTGGGAGCTAGTGGAGGAAGAAGTGACTTAGAAGTTTCTTTAATAAATTGCTGGCTCAAGAAATAGCAGCAAGAATCAACAAATGGAATTATAAACACTAAAAAGCTTCTGTACAGCAAAAAAGTCAGTAGAGTGAAGAGACAACTTACAGAATAAGAAAAAAAATTTTTGCCAGCTACTCCTCAGACAAAAGACTAATATCCAAAATATACAAAGAACTCAAAAAAATCAAAACACCTAAAATTTAAGACCCAGTCAAGAAATGGGCAAGAGAAATGAATAGACACTTCACAGAGGAAGAAAGACAAATAGTTAACAAATATATGAAAAAAATTCAATATCTCTGGCCGTTAGAGAAATGCAAATTAAAACAATGCTAAAATTCCATCTTATTGCAGAAAGAATGGCAATCATTAGGAAATCAAATAATAACACATGCTGACATGGGTGTAGTGAAAAAGGAACCCTCCTGCATTGTTGGTGAGAATGCAAAATAATACATTATGGAAGTCAGTGTGCAGACTTCTCAAAGAACTGAAATTAGAAATTTCAAATGACCCAGATATCCCCTGCTAGGTATCTTTCCCAGAGTTTAAGTCATCATACTACAGTGATGCATATGCACCAATGTTTATACCAGCACAATTCATAATAGCTAAACCCTAAAAGTAGCCTTTGTACCCATTAATGGATGACTGGATAAAGCAAATGTGGTGTCTATATATAATAGAATAGTACTTGGCTAAAAAGAATGACACATTTGAGATACTTGTAGGAAAATGAATGCACCTGGAAATTATAATATTGAGTGAAATAAACCAGAGACAGAAGCTTAAACACCATAAGGTATCTCTCATTTGAGTGAGGCAAAGTACAGGCAAAGAAAATGGTAAAAGATGGATATAGAAAGGGACAAGGGGATGGATATCAGATCTCTTGCAATAGGGAACAAGGGCGAGGGGTTAGGAGGAGAGGAAGGAGAAATGAGAGGAATAAAGATGTGCCATATATAGTAACATAATAACTCCAATAACCCCAATTAATGTAAACACTATATTTCATAACATGAGTTAAGACTATATCAACAAGTACAAAATAGGGGATAGGGGAGGGAAGGGGAAAGGGCTAAAAAACAAAACAAGTTGTTATATGTACATGTAACCACTCTCCAAGATGACTGTAAACTGCGTGAGTTGCAAATATTTACTAATAAAATAAAAAAATTAAAAAAATAAATTGCTGGCTGTGGGAAGGGCCATTCCATGTCTGCAATCATTTCTCAGAGGGATATTGTAAGAGTTCTGCCTGGAGTGAAAGTGTGGTCTTGTAAATATTTGAAATGTACTCTAGCTGGCATGATTTTATTTCTTAACTTCCCACTAGGGAGGTGCAAATGGAATCCTTAATGATTTTTATAAGTTGTGAGGAGTCCCAAACAGCAGGAAGAACACCATCATTTACTCCTAAGTGTACAGACACAGCATGTGAATAGCTTTCACCAACATCTTTCTATTCTTTGTCTAGTAATTTTGCAAGGTTCTCATATAAGGGAGCCCATGTCACACATAACAATGCTACAGGGCCATTAAATTTCAGATGAAGTTTTTAGTTTATAGAATCAAGATCACCACAACTTGTAATTTGTCACCTGGCAGGACCCAGAATCTCACCCTGACTTTGATGTGAACTCCAGAATAAGAAACCTAACTACAGTTCTAGTTCATAATATTAAATACAGGCAACTGTCTCACTGAGTCCCAGGTTTATTTCTGACAATGCTCAAATCAACAATATGCATAGGGGTGCATGTTGTTTGCATCCCTTGACTCCAAAACATATTTGGAGTCATAAATAAACATCAACATGAAATTTTTATTAACATTTTAGATATAGCTGAAATAAAAATTATTGCATAAAACCTGCTTACTTTTAGCAAATATTTATTCACACATGTAGATAAATATTAGTTGGCTATTGTTGCCTAAGAGAAATATGAACTGAGAGTAGCTAAGTAATTAAATGTCTACGTTTTGTGGAGTAGGATTCCAATCTCTTCCCCTGAGTACTAAACTTTTGCTTTACATGGAAATTTATTGCCTCTCATTCTGGACCTGGGAAAAGAATTTCCTTTTGCTTTTAAGATTATAAATCAATCTCTACATATGAATCTTTGAGACAAAAATCCATGTGGAATTATGTTAAGAGACACAAAGAAGGTACTCTGTGCTTTTCAACAGGGCAAAACTCTTAATCCCTTCAGATGTTCACTAGCAGATATGAAAGGAATTCTGGACTAATATTCCTATTTAGTTTATCCCATTAGCTCAAAAAATTTAAAATGTTCTCTCTAGATGATTTTTTGAGATATGGAAGATGAAATTTCATTTTTTGATAGAAATATGGACTTAGCAGAAAAAATAAAGGTTTTGATGAAAACAAAGACTCAAAAATGTGTACATGCCAGATTGTCTCATCATATGTTTCGAACTGATGATTTTGGCTAAACAAAAAAATTGAATTATCTAAATTGGCCGTGAGTGATAAACTCTCAGTCATTTCTTTCAAAGGTGATTAGGCCAACTAATTTATTATAACTTTATTTAGTTTGAAAACCAGCATTCTAGATATTCCTTGTTTAAAATGAGAAAGAATAAAAAAGAATGAGAGAGTGGAGAGGAGAGATTGCTGGGTAGGGGGAGTGAGTGATGAGAAAGCTGATATATAAATTCCAAAAGCAATAAAACTTGAAGTGAGTACTATTATGGCTACATTAAATACACTTACTATTCTCGAGCCACAACTTGGAAATGAATTAATCTTGATAAATAGTAGCCCTTTCATATCCATTAAAGTTAACATCTCAATAAAAGAGTTTTGAATTATATGAAGTGACTATTTAGACAGAGGAAGGTCATGTGTTGAGATTAGAAAATTATCTTCCCACCTACTGATATTGCTATGCACAGTTAGGAAAGTGGTATGAGAAAATATTTAGTCTGGCCATTTGGCTGAGCTCCTCCAAGTCCTTGTGGCTTCCCCACATTAACTTTTAAGTATACATGTGGGGTTAATTAAGGACAGTCTGGAGAAAATGATTCATCTCTGTGTTTTATTAGCCACTTCTGGGCATACATGGTGGGTAGGTTCATTGACCAATTTGACAAATGTAGGGCAGATGAGTGTTATTTCTAGAACTACTGAGGTTGTTCCCCTTTCAGTGGCTGTGCTGCAAGCAGTTCTGCAAGGAGGGGGAATCTCCATTCACCTTCAAGCAAGGGAAATTTTTTTTGCTATTGGTGTATGCAGAAGAAAAATATAAAATAATAGAAGGGAAAGCAAGATATGGACTAGATATTCCAACAGTACTCTGTGGCCAGAAACTAGCAATCATTGTACCTCAAAAGTAGCACTAGACCTTAGTGACTATCATTAGAAGTTCTGGTAATCTCTGCAATGATGAAACGAATGTGCTTATTCAGTTCCCTAAATATTTGCTTTTCCAAATATATGAGACATCATCCGTTAGGAGATATTTTTCACTGTGACTACAGACCTGAAAGTTTGATGGACTTTATGTTAGTTACTTTTCTCTCATTGTTAAGGCAAAATACCCAACACCCAAAATTAAAGGGGGAAAGATTTATTTGGCTTACAATTTTTAGAAGTTTCAGTCCATAATTGGCTGGCTCCGAGGCAGAGTATCATGGCAGAGAAGAAATAGTTTATGGTGGTCAAAAGGTAGCAAAGCCAACAAGGGCATTATCAGTGTCTTTCTGCCCTTTTTTCTTATTCAGACTACTTAGGGCGGGTAGCACTCAAACCCTTAATTCTAGCCCCATCATTGAATTAATCACATAGTCTAGATTCAGCCACCTCCAAAATGGCTTATGACCACATGAGGCTTTGAGGAGACATCTAGACACAAACCATAACAGACTTCCTCTGCACCTGTTTCCCAGCAAAGGATCTAGTCACTTAATACATTGTACAGAAAATGGTGTGATTCATGCATGGGGCAAAGCAAGAAATATAGAAGCAAGGAAAGAAGGAGAGAAGTAGAAATAATAAAGGAAAGTATAATACAACTCCTTCTACCATGAGTGTAAATACAGGCTTGAATAATTTTAAAATAGCCCCTCATTCTCTTCTTGCAAAATTAAACAGAGAGACATGTGGTTTTGAACTCATTGTACATTCCAAATGATGATGGCTACCAGCCCTTACGAGACTTGCCTAATCACAACTGACAACTTTTTGATATTCATCCTCTCACTCTTTGCCTGAAAAATCATTAAATGCAGGGTGAGCTCAGCATTGGAAACACCAGAACTATGTATTGAGAATGAAATATGTGCAGGGCACTGTGCTAGATACTACAAGAATAAAAAGATGAGGACAGTGATGCTTGTCCTTGAGGAGGTCACTTTCTATTAAAGACTAGACAAACTACCCTTGCTCATAGCTAAGCAATAAAATATTGGGTGTCATTTGGTTCACAGCTAGGAGAAGCCATGTGTGCTTGAATCCATAAGCAGAGACTTCTGACTCTGGAGAGATGGCAGGATTTTTACAAAGGAAGATAGGTAGAGAGAACATTCCAGGCAGAGAGAGAAAAAGAGCAAATGTGCAGAAGCAAGATAAATAGGCATGGGAACTGTTTGAGAAACATAAATGTCAAAATTGGCTAAAACTTAGTGTAAGTATATTGAGGCAGAAGTAAGGTTTCAGATTTAGCAATATTATTTGGAGCTTATCTAAAATTCAAATTTAATTGAGTGTCATGTATTTCATCTGGCAACCCACAGAAGCTGAACATATTTACTTCAATTGGCATTTTTTGAGTTGAGTGTACATTAGTGTGATCATATTTGCATTTTGGAAATATTTTTCTGGTAATATGGTTGGACCAGACTAAGAACAGGAGGTGAACTAAGCAATTATACAGTATTTTATTGCTTAGTGCACATTAGTAAAATGTGCCTCTTCCTCTGGAGGTCACCATCCCAAACTCCCTGTTTCACAGAGCACCGGCTGGGTTTCTGCTTCCAACCCTCTCTGGGTCATATGTCACAGAGTCTTGGAAGATGATCCTGGGCAGATAGGTCCATTAGGACAACCCAAGAGAAAGTTAGCAAGAGTCACAGCATGGGGAAGGACAGAATAATTGAAAAAAGAGATGCTAAGAGTATTAAGCACATTTTAGAGAGAAGATTATAAAGGTTCAGGTACCTGAGAATTACAGTTCCTCAAGACAATTCTCAAAGACTCTGTGTAGTAAAAATAAATTTGATTGCAATACCCAGACCTTATTTACTTATGTCACTGTGTCAACTTTTGTACTGACAGCGCAGGGCAATGGTTGGTAAAACTGCTATTGGCTTAGCAAGATCCAAAGCAAGATCCTCATACATACCAATCATCACTGTGTTTTCCCCCTCACAGCACTCACAGTGAAAAGGAAAGGCAGCAAAGATTACTAATTTTATTAAAGTGTACTCCTTGAATGTGTGTCTTTTTAGCATTCTGGGTCATGAAATGAGAAATGCACACAAAGTGTTCTGCATGCCAAAGTAGAAAAATTGCCTTAAGAAAAAGCACTCAGGCAATTGGGTTGTGAGCTGAGCTAGATACTTTTAAAAATGGAATACCATTTTAACTCAGAAGAAAAACTGAGGACAAATTGATCATCCAGATTTTAGCATTTGGCAAATCTAGCATTTGGCATTTCTTAAAACCAAGCAAAGCCAGCCTATTACTTCAAGTGAAACAACTAAAGATGTTGGTTGTCAACTATATGATTCAAGCTTTCACACCCAAACTAGAATTTTACCAGACTTACATACCTATGAACTTCCTCTTACTTACAAATTTATGATGAATAATTAGCAGTGATATTAATTAATGTGCTTTTGATGTTGCATAATGAATTATGAAAAACTTTGAGAGATCTGTATAACTCATTAAATCAGTATTTGCCAAATGACCAGTGCAGTGGGTAAAAGATCTGTATGTTCAAAGTACAAAACAGACCAGTGGATTTTAATCTAGAAAGAATGTGTTGATGTTTCAAATTTCACATTGTAACTAACCTTTAAGAAACTATCACTTTTTGAATTTGGGTTGATTCAATATGTCAAATTATTTGGAAAGACTAAAATTAGTAGTCATATTTCCAAGACAAAATTATCTGGAAAAACCTAAAACACTAGTCATTTAAAAATAATAGTGATTTTTCAACCACATATTCAATAAAGTCAGATTTTTCCCTGTATTTCAAATAAAATCTATTACAATAGACTGAAGAAGCACAGCTAAGAACCAGTTGCCTAAATGTAAGACCTGAAACTATGAAACTATTGGAAGAAAATACAGGGGAACAGTTCAAGACATCGATATAGGGAATGATTTTTTGGATATCTCCCCTAAAAGCACAGGAAATAAAATAGATAAAAGCAATGATATCAAACTACGAAGCTTCTGTATGTCAAAGAAAACAATCAGCAAAGAAAATAGACAACCTACAGAATGGTAAAACATGTTTTGCAAACTATTCATCTGACAAAGGATCAATATTCATAATACATGAAAAACTTAAAAACTAAACTAGTAAACCTCCCAAATTATCTGATTTAAAACCAAGCAAATGATACAAATAGATATCTCTGAAAAGAAAAAATTTGAATGGCCAACAAATTTATGAATAAAAAATGCTCAACTTAATTAGTCTTCAGGGAAATATAAATCAAAACCACAATGAGATATCACCTCGTCCCAGGTAGAATGGCCACCATAAACAAGACAAAATGCAAATTCTGGCAAGAATATGAATTTTCATATATTTCTGGTGGAACATGGAACATACATTGGTACAATCTCTACGGAAGGAAAATGTGGTATAAATAAATACATACATACATACACACATATATATATATATGATGGAATATTATTCAGCCATAAAGAAAAATGAAATCATGTTATTTGCAGAAAAACGGGTGAAATTAGAAACGATTATGTGAAGTGAAATGTCAGGCACAGAAAGACAAATTCTGCATATTTCCTTTTCTCTTCTATGAGCATATTAAAATAAGTCAATCAGAATTACAGTAATGTTTACTAGAGGCTGGGCAGGTTAGAGGGGAGATAGGTTAGGGAGGAATGGACAATGGGTACTCAAACACAGAAGTAATAAGTTCTTATATTCTACAGGAGAATGGGTGCCATAGTTCACAATAGTCTGTTGCATTTTTTATGAGTGACTGCATGAGCGGAACTTGAAGGCTCCAAACACAAAGTAACGATAATGAGATGGAAATGTTAAATGCCATGATTTGATCAGAATATTTCACTTCTCTTCCAGGAATTGAGTGGCATCCTATTTGGAAGGGTGAATAAAGCAGAGTGCAAACAATCTTTGAAAATTTTGATCAGGGTGCTAGGAGTACTTCTGTTCTCTTGATTTAACAAAAAGGGAGAGGGATCTTTTGAACTGTATATTATTTTACATAAATGTGTACAGGAATTTCCTATCTCCCAGGGATGAAATGTGGATGCAAGAACACAGAATTTTGGGAATGACTTAAATGTAGTCTTCCTGTGGTCTCCATTCTCTTCTGCCTGCTGTGGAACTAGGTCTTATAGCTGTCACTCTGACAGTAAGAGTAGTGCTGTCAACTTGAGGAGTCTGATTGAAAGTCATATTCAGGAACCTTTAGAAACCGACCGCCTTTCTCATCTTGGCTCCAGGGCTAGAAATTGTGCCCTCAGACTCCTCTATGGGTCTCTGCTGCTCCATTGTAGTGCGGAAGTCAGGACAAGAAGCTCTGGTGTAAAGACACAGTCAAAATAATTTAATTACTCATTCAGATGGTATTTTTTCCTTGAAGACATTCAGGCCTCAATTGCTTTGCAGATTGAAGCTCTTAAGAAGGGAAAGAGGTGAATGAATTATTGATATTAATAATTTATGTCTTTCAACTTATCTTTTGAAGTATGCATATAATTTGTGAATATTAACTTCAAAACCACCCTTTCTGGAATGAATTGTCTGATAATTACAATGATTGTGAAGCACTTCTCACAATCTTCTCTTGAGATAGATTAGTACAGGTAAAAGATGAAAATTAGATGAAATGAGGCAGCTCTGCCCTGAACCAGCCAAGAAGGCAAGCAGGATTTACCCTTGGGTTCTCATTAAGTAGCATGTCATATAAGTGCTTAGCTTGGCACCTTCCACTTTGTAAGGACTCAATAACTGCTAAGTGGGTCTGAAATAGTTCCCATAAATCAGTTTGTGTGTGACACTGGCATATAACATACTAGATGGAATAGATAATTGTGTCTGTGTGGTGACTTAATGTGGCTGGCACTGTCTCTCCACCTGAAATTGGCTGACTGAAATACTGCAGTACCTAAAATTCCACTGTGGCTGATTTTGATTTTGGCCTTTAAGTTATGCCCTAATTTCCAATCAACATTCATGTTCCCAAATTCAAGCATTCATCCCTCCCCCTGAATTTATTAAGACACCAACAGTGCTTTGTGAATTAGTTTAAAAGTTCTTCCTTCTATAATGTAAAGGTTTGTCATGCAAAGCTAAAAGGACTTGGGCAAGGGAGAGGGTGTTCCTCGAAAAGGAAAAGGGACAGCTTTTTATAGCCGTGCCATTTATATTTCATAGTTCTACCCTCTTTCTTTACTATCATCCAGCTGCAGATAGGTCAGTGTAGGCTTCATCCCTAAAACCTTGCTTCACAAGGAAAGAGCACACTTACAATGTGCACTTGAAGCTGACAAGATAAATACTTCAACTTTAAAGTATATCTCTAAGTATCTACTAAACCAACACTCTCTTTTTCTCCCTGTTTCCCTCATTTTTATTTACTTGCCCTAGCCTTCCTCCCAAGCATTTTACAAGGTGTGAAAGATTTATTTATCCAGGAACACTTTGGCAGGAACAGCTCTTTGGCCAATTCAGAATGAAACCCACAAAAGCATCACCATCAACATAGCTGGGAAGCAGGTTTGCAGCACGAAGAAGAAGATATGCCTTTGTAGCTTAAAGTTGATAAAAAGCCTATAGTACCAACCTATGAGAAAGAGCCAAAGTTCTCATTAGGACAGGCTTCTTCTTGGAAACCCCACTCTTAGCGCAACCCACTTAGCCACTGAACTCTTAGGGGACGTGGAACTTGACACATTCAACTCTGTTTATTAGGTCTTAGGTGGGACCTGAGTCCAGTACTCTACCACTGTTAGTTCAACAACCTGAACTACAACCTGCTTAATTATCTAACTCAAAGATCTCCTTGACTTCCTGTGTTTCAGAGATGAATGGTAATTATATTGTGTGGGTGGTCTTTAAAGACTTTTTTCAAGATATATTGTTGTTGCACTGTTTCTGCAAGAAGGAAAGTCTTCAATACATGACCGATGACTGCATATAATATCCAATAAGCCATTTATTAGAGGTTAAAAATGGGAGGGCATTTTTTTCTAAAAGAAAAGGTTCTTAGAAGGCACTACGAAGTTACTGGATTTTAACCTGTGATCTAGACACCTAGGGATTGAAAGAGGAGGAGTCTCATATCTTATGCACACCTTTTTAATTGATATTACCTTGCTTTATTTCATGATAATTAAAGTGCCAAGATTATTAAATCTTTGTTACAACTAGGCAATGAATAATAAAGTGAATAGAAATAAAAGCACACATTTAAATTCTAAGATTAGTTTTTCTACAAGTGCACTTTCTTTTCAAATGAAATTATTTAAAATGCAGAGATTATACACTAAAAATTATAAAACAAAGTCATAGGTATTACAAGTTTATAGAACTCCTCTGGTGGTTTTACAAGTAATTTCTTAGGAAACCCAAGAAAGCAAACTATTGTATGGGTGAGGTAATTATTTAGGCATTTGGACTAAGATATACACCAACTCACATTGAATTGTCAGGCTCTACTTCTAGTTTCCACCAAATGATATAGCCTTTTCTTATTTTGAAAACTAAAGTATTCCCTCCCTCTCAGTTGATAATATGCTTCAAGATATATTTGTTTCAAGAATACAGCAGATACATACTTTAAAGTTAAAATATATATTATTTGTAAGCTATTCATTGTATTCTATTTGTCACTCACTTTATTACTGTGTGCAATTAAAAGTTCTGATTATGGTTGTAGCATATAATAACAGCATGTCTGTCCTTATAGCTTCACATAATTATTATGTGGTTAAAAGAAACAAAGAATACCTGTAAAAAGTAACTCATAAAGACACTATTTAATTTAAGCCATCCCTTTGTATCTGTATAGGATTTGTCCCAGGATGCTCTAAGACTTCAAAATCTATGGAAGCTGAGGTTTCTAGTATGAAATGGTATATTTGCACATAACCTTTGTACGTATTCATGTGAAATCCTCTCCATATTATTTATAATACTTAATACAATGTAAATGATATATAATTGTTATGCCATATTATTTAGGAAATAAGACAACAAAAATATTCCATCTTTTAAAAATATTTTCTATTCAGTTTGTTGAATTATGTATCTGCTTCTTCCTCATCTCTCTCTTCCCCTTGCTCTTTCCCTCCCTCCTTCCTCCTCTTTCTCTCCCTCTCTTCCTCTCTCCCTCTCTTTCTTTCTCTCTCTTTCCTTACAGTGCTGGGGATCAAACCCAGGACCTCACACATACTAGGCAGGTGTTCTACCAATGAGCTACACTTATAGTCCTGTATCTTTTCTTTACTCATAATTTTTCAGGGAAAGATGATCTGTTTATTTTGAGGTGAGGAGGGGTAGTCAGGAAGGAGAAATGCTGCTGTCTTTTGGTTCTTCCGGGAAGGGAAGACTGTGTTGGTACTGTAGTTGAAGTAGCACACCTGAGTCCCTTTGCCGACCAGGGAAGGTAATGCTATCTTGGAACATGGGAAATGTTAGAAAGAGTTTTATCTCCATGTTTGATGTTTTTGGCTGCTGAAAGCTCTCAAGTTCCACTTCTGTTGCCCCTTTTGCCCCATATCTGGGCAAGCCAAAAAAAAAAAAATCAATGAAAAAATAAACAAACCGCCTGAATGTGCCCTCTTTTGTCACTTGTAAGAAATTCAAACCATGCAAGTCCTGCCTGCTCCACAAAAGGGACCCACCTTAGATCTACCCCCAAACCATCACAAAACCCCAAACCAGCCATGCCTTCTTGTTCTCTTCAGCCATTTCAGACCTGATTGGGAAGCTATACTGTTCTCTCAAGAAAGCCCATTCTATAAGTAATACATCTCTTCATAGTCTTTTATTATATGTACGAGATCATCAGTTTTGATATCTGAACCAATTTTTGGGTGTATGTGGAGCCCATCTCTCTCCATCAGGCTGCCACAGAGTAGAAAGAAGGGGAATTGAAGAAAGAGAGAGATAGGAGTGGTGGCCTACATCTGTAATCCCAGGATGTGGAAAGCTGAGGCAGGAGGATTGCAGAGAGTTCAAGGCCAGCCTGAGGTGCATAGTGAGATGTTGTCTCACTCAAAAACAAAACAAACAAATGAAGAAAAAAGATTATGAATATTAAAAAATAAAAATAAAGAAAGAGAGAAAATGGCTGGAGGAATGGCATCCAGGAAAATGGAGAAGGGGGCAGTAACTGGAGAGTCAATTCCAAGACAGGATTCAAGATTTTTAAACCTATAAACTGTCACCTTCAATGATCTTTTCATACAATGGCCCTAGACTGTATTAAAAGGATCAAGATGACAATATTGGTGAACATGGTGATAATGATGAATATTAACTTTTATGACAACAAATATCATTAATATTTGTTGAACATTTTAAGTATAAGTTGTTTAATTATATGAAGTAATAACAGTATTATAACTTGTTTAATTGTATTAACTCATGTATCCTCACAACCCTATGAGGTAGAGAGTGTTATGAAACCCATTTAAAGATGAGATGATTGAGGGTTAGAGAGATTGATTAACTTGTCTAAGGTCTGCTGTTAATAAGTGAGAGGACAGGGTTTGAACTCTGGCAGTCTCTTCCCAGGACTTACATCTTCAGCTAATAGGTTATACTATGATAATGAGTAATTATTCAATCTGTCCCTAGAGGCAGGAGTAATTTCTCTTTCTTTTGTAGATCTATAGTGTGTGAGTTTGAGAAGCATTAAGAAGGATGAGTGGCAGAAATCCCCCTCTACTTGTTGGTATTACTAGCTACCACTAGGTTTTGGCAATGATATTACTGAAGGCAATGCCAAGAATAAAAATTCAGCTATGAAATGGAAACTAATTATAGTTTTTGCTCTTAAAACTAGAGGCAGATATAAGGTCCTGAGTTTGATCTCTGGTACCAAAAACCAAAAAACCAAAAAAACCCCCAGAAAAACCCCAAAACAATAACAAAAAAAACTAGAGCCAGATACATAGATTTTCTGTATAGATGATTTGAGAATGCTGATTATGGTTCGTAGTTGTAATAATAGAAATGAAGAAGAAATATAATAAATAGTTTTTGATTCAGCAAATATATTTAAACAGGATACTAATCTGAGAAAGACAGTTGAATTTGACTCTCAGAAGACCATTCATGAATAATGTGAGGCAGAGTTACCACACACCTGTGAAGTAAGTTTCTAAACTGATCTTTCTAGAACCTAGAGAATGGTTAATAAACCTTGATATGATCATTTGTTTGATATTTGAATATAACTTCCAAAATGCTTGACTCTTGCATTTTTTCTACTCTTAGGGCCCATTGTAATCCTTCTCATTAAAAATATATACATTTTGGTTGGGGATTTAGCTCAGTGGTTTCACCACCTGCTGCTCAAGCACAAGGACCCAAGTTCAATCCCCAGTACAAAAAAAAAATATATATATACATTTTAACAAATTTAAAACTACAAAATGTGAAGTAAAATTGGAAATCTCCCCAGTCTATACATACCCACTTCTCAGAGGTAGTTTTTGTTAATATTTCTAGATTTTTAAAAGACACATGCACACACACACACATAAATGCACGCACACCCCTATACAAATATACACCTATATGTATAAACATTTTCTTCAATAACAAATATAATATTGTGTTATATATTCTTCTGTAAGTTGCTTTTTAAACAAAAATTGTTGTGAATAACTCTCCATCTCATGCTACATAAACCTGTACATTTACCCTAATTTTATTCTTTTCTGTTTTATTTGGGAACCAATTTTTATTTCTTAAAAATGTAACTACACTTGAATGTTAAAGATTTGCAATTCATTTGAAAATCTTTAAAAGCATCTTGTGTGCAATAAGATTTTCAATATAAGTATTTGGTGTGACTTTTTACAGATTCTAAAATATGACAAGAAGAAGATAAAAAAATCAGTTATTGTTGAGCCTTCCCAGTAGGCTTTAGGAAGTTGACAAGAATCCAGTAGGGTTTAGGAAGTTGACCTTGGCACTGATAGGATGATTTGAGAATGAAGTTAGAATTTGGAAGACATATTTCACCTCTTCTTTTAAAGAAAATAGATGGGTATATTTTCAGGGGTACTTGTGCTTCAAAATCTAAAGAAATCTGATTACTATATTACATGTTTATACATTCTGTGAAGGAACTAATACTCCTGGATTTCTCTGCTTCATTTACATCATTTTATATAACTATTAAACATTGCAAAGGTCTATTCATAATTTATTATGTGTCAGTTATTTTATTATAGAAATAGTAATATAAAAATTATAAATCATGGTTCATTGTATGTGTTCCTTTATTTAGGTATTGATTTAATTTAATGTAGGATTAATAATATTAGAAATCCCCATGGGCCGGGGATTTAGCTCAGTGGTTCTGCTGCCTGCCTTGCAAGTGCAAGGACCAGAGTTCGATCCCCGGTACAAAAAAAAAAAAAAAAAATCCCTGCCGTACCACTGCCTCCAGCGCTGAGGTGCAGAGCTGAGCCCAGTGCAGAGCTGAGCCCAGTGCAGAGGAGGTAAACCTTCTGGTCCACTGTACCACCTCCCCCAGCACCAAGGAGGTGAGCAAAGCAGGTGCCAGCAACACACATCTCTCCTCACCCCCCCAACCCCCTGTTGAAATGAGAAGACACATGAACAAGTTTCATAACCACACTTCCAGATCACCTAAAACAACCTCAAAGGAAAACGAGATGGAACAATCTGATACTCAACCACTTGGACTCCCTGAACTGGCAATGAAAGATCTAGAAAAAAGGAAATCAGAAATAATTTCTCACATAACAGCAAAGATTGTGCCCATAGTTCAAGACATGATTAATAAGTTTAGAGAGGACACAGATAAAAAAAATAGAGGAGCTGAGGAACATAATGGAATCCCAACATAGGAAACAAATGGAATCCATGAACAGATGCAAGCAGATTTCCAGGAGATTAAAAACTCCATTGAAGGTTTACACAGCAGAATGAGCCAAAGTGAAGACAGAATTTCAGATATAGAAGATAAGATTGTAATTAGTGACCAGGAAAAGAAAAATTTCTTAAAAATAGTAAGGGAATGATAGGTCTCCCACCACCTCAGCAGCTATTATGTATAGTAGCTGTCCTCTTCCTATGGTGCCTTGCCCCCTCCCCTGTGTGACATCATGCCAAGATGGTTGCTCCCACCAAAGAACAAACCCTTCTTCCCAGCATGCCCCTGGTCCCACCTAGAGAGTAACCTAATACTCGCTCACCTCCTACCACCTAGTGACATCACCGGCTCCTCCATCCCCTAGCCACTACCTCACTCAACCCCACCTCAGCCCCTACAAGCCCCACCCCAGTCTCTATAAAAGACTCTCCCTGCCCCAGCCATATTGCTTTTGTCTCTCCTTTGTTCAGAGACAGCCCGGCAGATCTATTCCCCTAATAAAGGCTTGTTGTGGCCTGGTCTGGTCTTGGTCTTCGGCCCTTTTACCTGACAGGGACCATGAGAAATCAATCCAGCAGCTGCTAGACAATGCAAAGAATAACATAAGACTGATCAGAGTCAATGAAGAAGCAGGAGAGAGTGCAGACCACATAAAAAAAAATTGTTCACAGAAGTGATGGCAGAAAACTTCCCAAGCAGGGGAAAAGAACTTTACATGCAGATAAGAGAGGCATACAGGACTCCAACTGACCATGATAAAAAAAAATCTACACATAAGCATATAATAGTTAAGATTCCAGAAACCCAACGAAAGAATAAAATTCTACAAGCACTTAGAGAAAAGAAACAAATCACATACAAAGGAAAGACCATCAGAATCACAGCAGACTTCTCAGTGCAAACTCTCAAGGTAAGAAGAGCTTGGAGTGACATATTTCAAGCCCTAAAGGAAAACGGCCTCCAACCCAGACTGATGTACCCTGCAAAATTATCTTTCAAAATTGATGGAGGGCCGGGGATTTAGCTCAGTGGTTCCAGTGCCTGCCTCACAAGTGCAAGGTCCCAAGTTCAATCCCCAGTACAAAAAAAAAAAATTGATGGGGAAATAAGATACTTTTATGACAAAGAGCACCTTATGAACTTCACGCATACCAAACCAGTGCTCCAAAAAATTTTAGACAATATACTAGGAAAAGACAACAAGGATCACAACCCCAGGAATCCCAGTAGAATGAATCCATTGGGCACACCAAGAAATTAAACACAAAGAGGGAGAATCCAACAAAAAGAAAAGGCCATGAAAATGATGTCAGTATGTTTCAGTTATGACCATTAATGTTAATGGTCTCAATTCACTAACCAAAAGAAATAGGCTGGCAGAATTGGTCAAGAAGCAAGATCCAACAATATGCTGCATACAAGAAACACATTTAATTCAAAAACAAATTCATAAACTGAAAGTTAAAGGGTGGAACACAATACTCCATGAGATAGGAACCCCAAAAAAGGCAGGAGTAGCTATCCTCTTCACAGATCAAGTGGATTTCAAAGCAACACTGATTAAGAGACACAAAGAATGCCATTACGTCCTTGTAAAGGGAACAATCCAAGAGAAAGAGATGACAAACATAAATATATATGCACCAAACACTAGTGTGCCCAACTATATAAAACAAATATTAATGGACCTGAAAAATCAAATAAGCACTAACACAATAGTAGTGGCGAACCTCAATACCCTAATCTCACAAATAGATCAACTAGACAAAAAATAAGCAATGAAATACTAGAACTCAATCAAACTCTTGAACAAATGAACTTAACAGATGTTTACAGAGTATTCCACCTCACAAAATCAGAATACATATTCTTTTCAGGTGCATACAGGTCGTTCTCCAAAATAGACCACATACTTGCTCATAGAACATGTTTAAGTAAGTGCAAAGGAATTGAAGTTATCCCCTGTATATGATCAGACCACAGTGTGATGAAATTGGAGATCAATAGCAAAAGAAACTGGAAAAATTTCATAAACATGAGGAAACTGATCAACATGCTTCTGAATAAGCAATGGGTCACAGAAGAAATTAAAGAAGAAATCAGATAGTTCCTACAATTAAATGACCATGACAATACAACATATTGAAATCTATGGGACACAATGAAAGCAGTCTTACAAGGAAAATTCACAGCAGTGAATACTCATATTAGGAAAACAGAGCAAGCCAAATTAAACAACCTGATGCTGAACCTCAAGATTCAAGAAAGAGAAGAGCAGGACAACCCCAAAGCTCATACAAGGGAGGAAATTATGAAGATCAGAGCAGAAATCAATGCAATGGAGACTAAGAAAACAATACAAAAAATCAATGAAGCCAAGAGTTGGTTCTTCAAAAGAATAAACAAAATTAACAAACCCTTAGCCAACCTCATCAAAGGAGGAAAGAAAAGGCCCAAATCCATGCAGTTAGGAATGAAAAGAATGAAATTACAATGGACCCAGGAGAAATCCAGAGGATCATCAATACCTACTTCAAGAACCTATGTGTCAACAAGATGGAAAACACAGAAGAAATGGACAGATTCCTAATTCCGTGTGAATTACCAATGTTGAATGAAGAAGAACTAAAAATTCTAAACAACTCAATATCAATCAATGAAATTGAAAACATAATTAAAAACTTACCAACTAAGAAGGGCCTGGGTCCTGATGGCTTCACTGCTGAATTCTATAAGATATTTAGAGAGGAACTACTGCCACTACTGTTTAAGCTCTTCAATGAAATTGAGAGGGAAGCAATACTCCTGAATTCATTCCTGGAAGCAAGCATCACCTTGATCCCCAAAGCAGAGAAAGACCCAACCACTAATCTCACTAATGAACATAGATATAAAAACCCTTAATAAGATACTGGCAAATAGAATGCAGAAGATCATCAAGAAGATCATACACCTTGACCGAGAGGGATTCATTGTAGGGATGCAGGGATGGTTCAACATATGTAAATCAGTAAATATAATACACTATATCATTAGAGCCAAGGACAAAAACCATATGATCATCTCAATAGATGCAGAAAAAGCATTTGATAAAATCCAATACGCATTTATGATAAAAACCCTACACAAAATTGGAATAGACTCTCTCTACCTCAATCTGATAAAAGCCATCTATGAAAAACCAACAGCCAATATCAGAGTAAATGGTCAAAAACTGAAATCCTTCACACGACAATCAGGAACAAAACAAGGATGTCCACTATTACCACTCTTGTTCACTATAATTTTGGAAACATTTGCCACAGAAATTAGGCAAGAGAAAAAAATAAAAGGAATAAAGATAAGAAATGAAGAAGTCAAATTGTCATTATTTGCAGATGACATGATACTCTATGTAGAAGACCCCAAGAACTTCACCAAAAGTCTTCTAGACTTAATAACCAAAATCAGTAAAGTAGCTGGATACAAGATTAACACACAAAAATCAACAGCTTTCCTGTACACAAACAACAGACTCAATGAGAAAGAAATAGGGCAAACAATTCCTTTCACAATAGCAGCCAAAAAACTGAAATACTTAGGAATCAACTGAACAAAAGAAGTCAAAGACCTCTTCTCTGAAAACTATAGCACTCTGAAAAGACAGATTGAAGACTATATCAGAAAATGGAAACACATCTCTTGCTCTTGGATAGGAAGAATTAACATAGTGAAAATGGCCATACTTCCAAAACTGCTATATAGATTCAATGCAATTCCAATTGAGATTCCAGCAGCATACTTCACAGACCTTGAGAAAACAATCCAAAAATTCATTTGTAACAAGAAGAGACCTAGAATAGCAAAAGCAATTCTAGGCAACAGAGACATGGCAGGGGGTATCACAACTCCCAACTTGCAACTCTACTACAGAGCTACTGTGATAAAAACAGCATGGTACTGGCAAAGAAACAGACCCGAGGAGCAGTGGAACAGATTAGAAGATGCAGAAAACCTCAGACACACCCAGCCACCTCATCTTTGAGAAAGGAGCCAAACACCCTCACTGGAGGAAAGATAGCCTCTTTAATAAATGGTGCTGGAAAAATGGGGTTTCAACTTGCCAAAGATTAAAACTAGAACTATATCTCTCACCATGCACTAAAGTAAAATTGAAATGGATTAAAGATCTAAATATTAAAACAGAAACACTGAATCAGCTGGAACAGAGGCTAGGTAGAACTCTTGAAGACATTGGTATAGGAAAAGATTTTATGAACAAAACCTCAGTTGCCCGTGAACTAGCACAAACAATCAACAAGTGGGATCTCTTCTTATAAAAAAGCTTTGGCATAGCAAAAGAAACCACCCACAGTGTGAAGAGACAACCCACAATGTGGGAAAAAATTTTCACCTGCTGTTCTCAAAGGTCTACTATCTCGAATCTATAAAGAACTTAAAAAAATCAGACCTCCCAAATTTAAAGAGCCAATCAAAAAATGGGCATCTGAAATGAACAGACATTTCTCAGATAAAGAAATAGAAATAGCAAATAAACATATGAAAAAATGTTCAACATCACTGGTCATTCAAGAGATGCAAATGAAAACAGTGCTGTGATTCCACCTCACCCCAGAAAGAATGGCTGCTATCATGAAATCAAGCAATAACCAATGCTGGTGGGGCTGTGGGGAAAGAGGAACCCTGCTCCACTGCTGGTGGGAGTGTAGACTGGTGCAACCACTGTGGAAATCAGTATGGAGATACCTCAAAGAACTAGCACTGGAAGTCCCATTTGACCCAGCTATTCCCCTGCTGGGGATCTTCCCCAAAGAATTAAAAGAATCATACCACAGTGATATATGTGCACCCCTGTTCATAGCAGCACAATTTGTAATAGCTAAAACTTAGAAGCAGCCCAATTGCCCATCAACTGACGACTGGATAAAGAAAGTGTGTGTTTTTTTAAAAAACGGAGTACTACTCAGCCATAAAAATGAGAAACTAGAGACATTTATAGATAAATGGATACATATTGAAGCGATACTCTTAAATGAAATAAATAGGATACACGTGTAAATACCAAATAGTTTCTCTAGTGTGAGAAACTGAAAGTGTAAATAAGGACTAAAAGGTATAATAGATGATGTGAAATAAGAAGAAAAGAGGCAAAGGAGGAGAAATAGGAGTGGGGGAAAGGAAAGAAGGGAATGGAATTAATATGAGAAAATGAAAAAATGGAAACAAAGTCTTTGGAAATAGGAAGGGATGGAGGGGTTGAAGGGAGGGCAGGGGAATGGGGAAAAAAATAAGAACCAAGAGAGATTATGTAAAGGTGCAAATTTTCAATGATGAATGTCATTATATTGTATACCTAAAATGTACCAATAAAATTAATTTAAAAAAATAATAGTAACAAAAGTTCTGATAAAATATATATCTATATTTATTTATATATAAATAATAAAAGGAAGAACAGAAAAAAATAGGATTTATGAGATAGGATTAACAAAGTCCTTTTTTCTTTGAACTTTTCTGAGTTCAAATTATCTAGCATTTATCCATTTATTCAAGATGCCTTTGAGCAATTCCAAGAAGCCAAGGATATACCAGTGATCAAAACACGTAAATGTGTATTACTTATATATCCAAAATTAATAAACATGATTAAAATAAATAACAATGTAGACAATATACTGGGATGAAATAGAATGTTTCCTCCTGATCTTAATTTTCAAAGAGCTATAGGTCCTATAAAGTCAATTAGCTCCTCTGAGATGTAAATTTTGATTTCACTTTTAAAGATGCAGGCTTTTAGAAAGCTCGATAACTTCTGTCTTAGCTCTGTGAACAATGGGGAAACTTTGAGAAGCAGCACTACCATCAAAACTGAGTGGGCCAAAGGATTTGGTCAGGACAGCTCTGAATCTTAGGCCTGCTGTGGCACAATTTCTGGGCTGAATATGCTTCATTGAGTCATAAATGGCATTTTATCTGTTATAAATGATGCCGGATACTAGTAACTGACATGATGATGGGACTGATGGTGGGGGATGGAGAGTGGTGGAGCGAATGAGGTGGAAGGAACTTCTAACTGTAGTCTACAGGGATCAGATATAACTTTTAAAAGTGCCTTAGCTAAATATTGCAAAATAAAAATATGTCTACCACAGTAAATAGTATACAATATAGATTTGATTTTGAATAGATTTTCTATTGGTAAAATGATGCTTTTTATTGACTGATTCATTTTGCTGATTTTATTTATTCTATTCTATTGTATTTTTGAGCATCTATCTTGTGTCAGGCACTTGTGAGGAGGAACGAAATGGTCAATAAGGTGGGCAGATTCCCTGTCTTCTTTCTAAGGAGAAACATAGACAAAAAAGTATTCTAATACTTCAAATTTCAAGTAGTCATAAGTGTTTTGAAGACAAATAAAAATGGGTAATGGTGAAAGGGGAGGCTAATTTTAGACAAGGAAAAAACTTATTTAAAGAGATATTTGGACAACCTTCTGAATGAAGCTGGGAGCTGATTATGAGGAAAAGATGGGGTAGAGGGAAGCATTATGGGGAGAGGGTAAATAGAGAAAGCCAAAGCAAAGACCTGTAGATAAAATGAGATGGATGTGTTTTAGGATAAGAAAGGCCAGTAGAGGAGAGCAAGGATGGAGAGGGAGAAGTGTACTTGGAGAATTCAGAGCAGTTAGCAGGAGACAGATTATGTTAAGAAGTTTGAATTTGATTATGAGTGTGATGGCAAAAAACTGGAGAATTTTAAGCAGGAAAAATCTATGATCTAATGATTCAAAAGATCACTCTGTATGCTATACTGAGAGTAGATTGGAGGGGCCAAGAAGGGAAGCAAGGCACCTAGTTAGAGACATTCTCTTGAGGAGGGAAGAAGTGATGTATTGAAATGTGGAGGCAGCTACCTATAAAACGAGGGGGATGTTATTAGCAAAATGGGTCACTAGTTTGGATTTAGGTCTATTCATAAGTCCAGGTACTTTGCAAACAGTAGGGACTGAGTAAATGCCAACGAATTGTCCACATAAAAGGCTGTACCTGTGCTGCCATAGAAAGCTAATCCACTGGATGCACTGAACTCCTCAATGAAGAACTGAGAAAGGGAGATGTGCTCTTCAGTATTTAAGGATTTGTTCCCATGTTTCCAGTACAGCATTAGGTCCTCCTCATTGTAAGCATCTAAAACAAGACAATAGCATTCTTGTAATAATAACAAGCTCTTGTAAGTTCTATGAGGTTTATAACCTGTACAGTTCAGTTATCTCCAGTGCCTGGTCCAATGACACATATTTGACATCTATCTATTTTGGGTGCCAAAAAGTTTTGTCAAAAGACTGATCAAACCCCTATCTCCAAAAAGAAAAAAATTCTAAAAATTAT
This sequence comes from Heterocephalus glaber, assembly GCF_053883595.1. NCBI lineage: Eukaryota > Metazoa > Chordata > Mammalia > Rodentia > Bathyergidae > Heterocephalus > Heterocephalus glaber. The sequence goes on from NW_028258138.1 coordinate 46,215,511, forward strand.
ACCCTTATGACTGATATATTGTGGGGCTTTTATTATGCCCACGTGTTTTGTTAAAACTTTCCAAATAGCTGCTCCCTGTCTGAATGAGTTCTTACTCAATACCAAGCCAGGCCTCAGAGTGGTACAATATCATTGCCTCACAGTCATAGTGCTGACTTCAGGTCTTGAGGCCCTTTCATTCTGTACCTCTATTGGATGAAATTCCACAATGAGTCCAGCTCATAATGAATTTTCTTCCAAAATTGAGGTTTCTAATGGAATCGTGGAGAAACATCTGTGGAGGAAATGTCCATTGCTATTTTCAGCATTTTGGCCAAATTGCAAAAAAAAAGAAAAAAATGCAGTCTGCTCTTTTTTTTTTGGTACCTGGGATCGAACTCAGGACCTTGCGCTTTTGAGGCAGGTGGAGGAACCACTGAGCTAAATCCCCAGCCCTGCAGTCAGCTTTTAAGACATCTAATAAAAAAATAACTGATGGATGAAAGCAATTTGCAGGGAGCTGGCTCAGATGCCCTCTCTTATGGGATCTGTGCCTAGAGCTGAGTTTTTCTGGGGAACCCATGTACACTTAATGGAGATTGTGACTAATCTGAGAACATGAATTCTAGAGATATCCAAATGTGGAAAGTCTGAGTCACATCTACATAATAATAGTAGAAGATTACACCATTTTAGGGAGTTGTCCCTTCATACCCACTGTGGAAACTGCAGAATATATTCTTATCAAAGCTCCCCCCATCCCGAATCTTATTTGAGAGACAACCACCATTGTCCTTAGTAAAAACAAAGCAAAGCAAAACAGAAAAAAACAAAATACTCCACAGATGTATGGAAAAATATATCAAGATTCTCAAACACTTGCTAAGAGTGTGCTTATTTCTTGGCAAGTATGTGATGGTGTGTTCAGAAGAGGCACACTCACTTCATCAGGAAGACTTACAGCTCTCCAGTTTGAGAGAACAGTTTTGAGTGTCAAGAGGAAACCTGCTGAAATCCATAAAGCACATGGCCAAAACTGTTATACTATAAAAGGAATGAGAAAAAGAAAACTGAAGATCATTTAACCATATGGCCCAATTAGCAACATCGAAGCTTTTTTATTGTTTGCCTGTTTGTGTGCCTTTCAAGAGTAATGCAAAACAGGTGTTACTGTCTTCTGTCCAAAAAATGTACAGTATGAGGAAACAAACCAAGCAGGGTGGGTGACTTGCTTAAGGCATAGGTTAATGACTAAATTCCAGCTTCCATTATTGCTCTTGACCTCTACATTTTGTGCTTGGTCCCTTCTGGTGTACATTTCAAATTGTGGTGATTTTAAGTAGATTTAAATATTTCCTGCTTTTTGGGAAGACCCAAACTTTAATAGTTTCTGACAATAAAGGTTTGCGATTGTGATAAATACATTTATAGATAAAAGTTTCCTTCATAAAGCAAGTTTACTTGAGGAAATTCTCTTTCTAGTAGTAAGGAAAAAAGCCCAGGGCATGTTCATAGATCTATGTGCAAAATGCATAATTCAGGTGATGCTGTTAAGTCAAAAGGTTTGTGGACTGATGAGGATTATGTTTTTCATATTTTACATTCTAGATTTTCCTGGCTTCAGGCAGAGTCTGTTGTAATATAATCTTGTCTCAAAGTAGAAACTTTGGTATCATAATAGCAGATCAGAAGTTCAGAAAGAGCCCCCAAGCAAGTCTACAAAACAAAGCCAACAGATGCTCCTACATATGGTGCCCTGAGTTAATCAAAAAAGTAGAACTATTTTAACTTCTGTTGGTTGAGTTATATTGGCGATAGTCACACACCAAATTGCCAAGCCAAGAAAGTATCTGGATAACTTCACGTAAATAAAACCTATCTATGGTGGTGTTTTACTAGTGTGTGAAATCTGGAAGGGACCTCTGAGGTCTTTCAGTCCATTTTTTCATATTACACATGAAAAACTAACAACTGTATTAGTGAGCTTTCCTATTTCTGGGACACAATACCTGACACACAACTTAAAAGAGGAGAGGTTTAATTTGGCTTATGGTTTTTGGGGATTCAGTCTATGATCAACTAGTTCCAAGAAAGAAACATCATGGTAGAAGTATTTAATGAAACACAGATGCTTAGTTCATGGCAACTGAGAAGCAGGGCATGGGAACGGTGCCAGAGAGGAAGCAGCCAGGGACCATATATAGTACCCAAGGTCACACCTCCATGACCCAGCTATACTACACTCAGCAGTGTGCTTTACTAATCCCCTAAGCAGCTCCCAAGCCAATCAAATTGACAGTTAAACTTAACGGTCTCAAGTATCAAGAAAGTTAGGTGTCTAGGTAGTATCAGAACCAAGTGTAGAATCGAGTACTTGATTCTGGGCTTAGACATGTTCAGTTCTTGGATGGAAGAGTTGTGCCAGTAAAAATTCTGAGTCCTCCTAAAATTTTGGAATCTCCAAGATTCCATAACTCACTAGAAAGTCTCACAGAATGCAGCAAAGCTGTTGTACTCATGATTATCTTTACTATAATGAACAGGTTAAAATTCAAAATGGTAAAAAAGCATAGGATCAACAAGAGACCAAGGATAAGTTTCCCATTGTCCTTTCCTAGTGGAATTATGCAGACAGTGCTTCATTCTCTCAGTGACAACATGCATAAAATACTGTGAACTGAGAAAGCCTTGGTATCCAAAATTTCAACTGAGAGTAGACTATGTAGTGGTGGTTGATCAACCATGTGGCTGACATTTGTCTCCAGCCCCTTCCAAATGTCAAGTTTAAACCACATGGCTCAAGCCCCCACCATGAACCACATTGTGAACATAGATCACCTGGCTTGGCCCATGACTTCCCTGGAGGTAAGCAAAGACCCTTACAAAGTAGGATAGTCCAAGTAGCTAGAGCTTATCTCTCAAGAGTCTGGCAAGGGCCAAATCTTTTTTTTTTTAGAATGTGTAAGACAAGAAAAATCCACCAAGTGTACTCTTACCATTCATCCCTTCTCCAAATAAAATTTAAAACAGTTGATTCCTTGGCCAGACTCTGCTGTTCTGACTTCAATTCCTAGTGAATCTTGACTCTAGTTGAGTCCTATGTTACCTGATTTTAAAGTTTCATTGAAAACAATACTTTTCATTAATTGCTTTTTGATGCTGGGCATTAAATCCAGGGCCTTCACATTGAGCTTCATTTCCAGTCATTTAAATTTTTTTTAAATTTTGAGAGTCTTACTAATGTACAAGGTATCTTTAATGTGAAAGAATGTGTATCTGTTTTTATTGCCAATATAACAAATTACCGCAAATCTGGGGTTCAATGGAAGAGAAATTTAATCTTTCACAGTTCTGGAGGCCAGATCTAAGTCAGTATCACTGGGCTAGATTGTCAGAAAGGCCCTGCTCTCTTAGGAGTTATTGGGGGAAAATCCATTCACCTTACAACTTTGCATGGCTGTTAGTATTCTTTGGCTTGTGGTCACATTGCCTGCTGCTCCTGTGTGTGTATAAACTTTCCCTCTGCCTTCCTATTATAAGGATTCTTATGATTGCATTCAGATCCACCCAGATAATTCAGGATAACCTCCCTATTTTAGGATCTTTAATCACAGTTGCAAGTATCCTTTTTGCCATATAGGGTAACTTTCACAGGTCTCATGGATAAGGATGTGGGTATCTTTTAGGGGTTTTATATTTTTCAGCCTACTATAGAATATTTCTGAGATTCATAGGATATTTAAAATACCAAACATTTTTAGAATATCTATTATAGGCCATTCAGTATTCATAGGATTCATTTGGATAAAATAAAATATGGAACAATAAAGAAGGAGTGCTGTTTTAAATAAAAAATAGAAAAAGAAAGTAAGGAAATTAGTGGTAGCTGGATAGTGACTATGGTTTCCTATGAAAAATAAAGGTGATAGTTAAGATAATTATAGAGCTAATACAAGATTCCCATTAGGCTGCAGGGATTGGGTGGTGGTGGTGAGGAGAAACAGGTTTGTATACCTGTAAAATTGTGTTTCACACCTTTAAGGATTTTCACAGTTCAGCCCCACTCTATTTGTCCAACCAGCATATTCCCAGAGTATAGGAAGAATTGGAAGCCATTCTTCAAAATTTGCATGTTAGAACTAGGAAAATTGCATTTTCTTCTTGTTTCCCAATCTTCAACATTATTAATGGAGAGCAATGTTGTGAGTTTAGTCTGAAGTGAGACCCATCAATTTTGGTATGGACGGCTGCAGGCCAAGGAAGCCAAAGGCAGTGAGGGCCCTCCTCACCTGATACTGAAGAGGACACTGCCATCAGGATGAACTCGCAGCATGGTAGTTCCCATAGTAGCATCATGATGAAGGATCTTTTAGAATGGACAAAAAAGATGTCTGGAACCCAGATCTTTTCGATTACTCTATAGTCAAAGGTCATGCTTCTGTTTGTTGTGCTAGGAAAGGAGGGCCTCTTGTCTTTCTAGTAATGTCTGAGATAAAAAGTCATTATAAAATCCTGGGGAGAAAGAAAAAGAGAGCAATCAAAACCAGCAGGAATAGGGTTCAGAATCATCACTTCACTATTAGATCTGGGACTGACTGTCACAGCTGTTAATTACTTATAGGTTAATGATATATTTTGTATTTTCTGGTAAATTCAATGTGATACTAATAAGCTTAAGTTTAGAGTTTTCCTTCACATGGAATCCAATTAATGTCAATAGTTACTAAGAGTTATAGAATATTCAAATGGGAAAAAGAGTAGTTGGGTCATCAATAGGAAGCATTTCTAGGTAAGCCATCTAAAGAGATTTCAAAAGAGGACATAAAACTCCAATATTTGTTGTCCATTATTTTATGTGATTTCTTTTCTTAACCTAGATATTCACTTTTAGAATTGCTTTTCATTCATAATTTTATTTTTGTTAAAGTATGTCTCCCAAATTTAATAAACTACAGTTCCCCTAAACCCAGATACATTTTTTATTACAATTGGTGGGAAGCAAGTTGCCAGAGGTCCTGGAATAGACAGTGATCTTTCTCAGCTTGAGAGAGGGAGGGAAAAACAATAGCATGAAAGGCATTTGTCAAATTTATGTTTAAAAGAAAAAAATCACATGCGAACTTTAAGATGGTGCATGTCCTAGAAGATAGTTCCCAGAGATTCTGATTCAGTACAGCTCAGGGCTTTGAATTGATCTGTGCACCCCAGTTGTAAGGATATGAAGTTGAGATGAAAAAACTATATTAGCAAAAAATTTAGTTAACAATTTTAGTTTTGTTTGGCTTTCAGATATTATGGTTGACATTTTAGTTATTTGAACAGAAAACCTGCTGGCTTGATCCAAATCACTGGGTATGGGCAGTAGCAGTGTGTCTTACTTTTTACAATTGTTTACTTGTTATCTTTTAGTTCCCAACAAAAATCCATTTTTTTCTTGAAGCAATGCATACAATGAAACTTTGGCATTTATTATACAAACAAAGGATATGTCTCAGTAAAGTACAAATAAGTCACCAATTAATTGCTAGCTAGTTTGTTTTTTCTAGGTTCAGAATAGAAGTATATTGTATTATTGCTCTGGATTAATCTAGGAGCATTAGCTATGTGTAATTTTGGATTAGGGTAAGGGCAAATAAATAGAATGATTCATCCATTAAACATAGCACTACTCTACAAGGAATTATGCATGGATTGCCTTAATAAGGATATATTTAGAATGAGTTGCTCAATCTGATCTGAAGGTCACTGGGTTTATGAAGTTTATGAAGTCACAGAGTTTATGAAGTCAAATAGCCAACTTTGGCGCATGTTGGTGATATATCACCGTCACCATTAGCTGGCACTGTCATGAGGGCCATGCTGGGAGATAGAATTTAAAGATATTGAAAGTGAATTCAGGGTGAGACAAGAAAAGATGTGAAGATGATACACGGAGAAATTTAAAAAGCTAACTCTGGGGGTGGGGTGAATGTCATTGATAATTAGAAAGGATTTTCAAATTGGACATAGTGAACTCAGTCCAGTTTTATTTGATACCAAGTAGCATAGTTAGCCTTATTCCGAGAATAAAGATGATGTCCAGTTTTAGGGCCTGCAGAGTTGGACAATGAGAATTTTAGATGCAGATCAGGTCATTCAGAGATAACTTAGATGTTATGTCAGGGAAGGGAAATAAGTGCTTGTTTCTGCAGCATAAAGGTGTGAGGAAGTACTGTCTTTGAGCATGGAAGGGTCAAAATCTTCTAGATCAGGCCTTTTTTTATTAATGAGTTAAATTGGTCCTGTTTCCTTTGGTAGAGTGGTGGCAAAATAAAGAAAGTTTAACTTCATATCTATATTGAACTGAAATAAATATTGGATTAGAGAATGGTAAGGAATAGACCAATCATTAGCTGACAAGTTTATAGTCAGAAATAAGGTATAATGAATCATAGATTTCATTTAGACCTTCTTGGAATTTTTAGGTGTCCTGAAATTTTCATCCAGTTTTGGGAGGAATTACTATAAATAAAAATATTAAGTATACAGATGAAAAGATTTGATTTTAATAATTTGTATTTTTTAGGACTGCTTCCTTAAGAGATTCCTGCTTAGTTTTCTTTTTCCTTTTCTCTATCTTTTATACTTTTATCTTCTGTGATTTTTTTTTCTGTACCGGGGATTGAACTCAGGACCTTGCATTTGCAAGGCAGGCGCAGTGCCACGGAGGTATATCCCTGGTCCCTATCTTTTGTGATATTGCTTATTAAAATAATATATATGGAATCTAAATTTCCAGACTGCATTCTATAATAACAAAATGTTACAGTTTATGCATCAAAAAGTTGTATCACAAAAAGTATCTAAAACAACTTTTGAAAATTTCTTAAGAGCACACATGTAACAGATTCCAGAAAAGGAAATGAAGTGCAAGGATTAATTTATATAAAAGTGTCCATTAAGTACATAGATTGGGATAATAACAAATTAAATCTTTTCAGATGGAAAATGGAGTTTTAAAAACAAAGTTGTTTAACTTTATTCATTGAAGAGTTGATTTCATTCAAAAACATGCTTTCATTGGAAGACATGATTTCCCATGTATGTGGAATCTAAAAAGATTGATCTTGTAGAAGATGAGAGTAGAATGGAAGTTACCAGAGGCTGGAAAGAGTAGTTGAAGTGATGGGATGAGATGGGAAAAAGTGGATCAATGGGTAATAAGTTACAGTTAGATAGGAGCAAGAAGTCCTGGTGTGCTATTGCAGATTTAGGTGGCTTTATATAACATTAATGTACTACCCATATCAAAAAGCTAAAAGAAACGATTTTGAAAGTCTTCACCATAAAGAAATGATAAATGTTTATTAGATGTTTATCCTGAGTTGAATATTATACAATGTATGCATGTATTATGCAATGTTTACATGTATATATGTAAATATATATAACTTTTATGTATTATTTAAAAAATTAGGGCTGGGGATTTAGCTCAGTGGTTCCACTGCCTGCATTGCAAGCACAAGGTCCTGAGTTCAATCCCTGGTACCAACCCCCCCCAAAAACAGGAACCCCAAACAACAATAAACAAACAAAAATCCAAGCTGCCATATTTAAAACAGAAAAGGAAGGAGAATCTCAAAGGACTCCAAGAACCAGGTGAGTGACTTAAGTGTAACAAACAGAGTGAGTCTAAGGAAAAGCAAAGTCTGGGTTCTAGAGTCAATGAAAGGGCAGAGCCTCCATGAAAAGGCATTCAAAATTAAATAGTTTAAAACTTTGGGTGTATGGATGGGGGCATAGAACTAAAATGTAAACTATATCCATAAATTGCATCTTACTAAGTACTAGGGTACTTGTCAAAGCCCTGCCACTAACATTTGTATGTGATGGAAGGAAAAGAAACACTGAAAAAAGATAGAAAAGATAGCAGAACTGGGGAGAACAAAATGAAATGGGAAGAATGACTCAGATTTAAGGACATGTAGCAATTAGGTAAGAACAAGGAAGCAAACACTGAAAATTAGAAACTATAAATACAGTCTTCATTTAGTACTGAAAAATAAACTAAAAGGTGTTAAACAAAACTCTGAGAGTTCATTAACAAGTTATCAGGAGTGGTTAGAAAGAAATTACATATCTGAAAACAAGTATGGCAGGCTTGTACAGAGAAGTTAGCCACAATATTACCTATTCTTTCTCAGAGTAAAATTCTGGAAAACCTTGAAAACTCCTTAAATGAAAAATGGCTCTGATGATTATGTAGACAGGGAAGGCGGTTCTAAATTAGGAATAGAGAAAATGAAACGGAAAACTTATGGCAAAGAGGATATGATAACACAAAAATAGATAAAATGGTAAAAACAGGTTAAGAGAAGAAAGTTATACAAAGCAAGCATGTTAAATGTCACAAGAGACAGAAAATGGAGAAAAAGGAAAAAGGGTAAAAAGAAGTGGTTAGTATCAAGTTTTATGAACAGGGCTTGACATAATATTTTATAAAATACAGGTATTTCACTGTAAAATAAAATAATGGCAGTCTCTTCTAGACAACCATAAGATATAAAGAAATTGACAAAATTTTCTTAAATTTTTAGTCTCATCAACCTAAAAAAAAACAAAACCTTTGTCTTCCACTACAGGTTCACAGATAAGCACAAGTAACATCAATTGAAACATATGCAAGCAGTCTATGAAACTTGGTCTCATTTTCTATCATTATAGGTACAGATTGATGGTCATGTTTTTACATTGCACATGTATTAGGACTATCCTTCTTATATGATTGTTCCAAGTCCATGTTATATAGATACATGTATCATGATGTTCTATAGTGCTTCACCATTGAAAAGCCATTAGAGATAAAAAAGGGGAATTGGAAAGACAATCATAATCAAAGGTTAAATATGTGAATAGAAGAGAGTAAAGTAAACATAATTCTACTATTCAACAAAGTAGGAAAGACAAATAACATACATAATTAAAACATTTATTAAAATACCAGTGACTTTACCACTATTAAGTACTTTTCTAGAAAAAGACCAGTAGCTCATAGAGAAACTTACCATGTCAACTTCTGAAATGCTGTCAACACTTTCAACCTGGACAACTATACCTACTGACACTGGAGACCCTTCAGAAATAAGAATAGATAATATACTGAAAAATTAATTACAAACAATTTGGAAACATTCAGAACAGAGAATAATCATTGTTTGTGGATTGCAAATGAAATACTTTTCAAGTTTTTATAAACAACAACTTTCTCCATTATCTATTGAAACAGTTATTATAATTCAATTATATTAATAAAGGCATATTTTCAAATAAATGCTATTCTAATAATCATCACTCATTTGTTTGGGGATATTCAATATTTTCATTCCATAAAATAGAAGTGGTGTCTTCAGTTTTATTTAAACATTTTAAGCTAGTACTGATTTACAAAGGAAAAAGGTTTTAAAACATCTGAATATGTAGAATTATGGATTTTATATGGGAATGGTCATATTGCATAGTCAGGAAGTGTCATATAGAGTCCTTGATTCTGAGCAATGTTGAATGAAACCTTTTCTCTCCTGTCAAGAAAGCCAGGCTTTTTCACTTGTGCAGTGATTGGCAAGAGAGGTAACCTGATGATAGTGAGTGTTACTGACCCACAGGTGTCCCTTCACAGATCATTAGCAACCTCAGGCTGCATTTGGGAAGAAGTACACATCTTCAGATATGTGCTTGATGAGAATATGCTGAAGTCATAATTGGAGCAATTTCATACAGAGAACCTCTGAGACTTATTTGCAGTTGAATTCCCCAGCATCTATCAAAGCAGGAAGCCTGAATGATAACACAAGAGAATCCAGACTAGACTATAAAATTTCCTAGCTCCAATTAACAAAAGATTTCATTACTTTCTGTGTGAGGAAAATTGATGTTAATAATGTCATCTAGTTCTGCACATGAAATTTGATGCATATAATTGTTAATTTATATAAGTTAAATGCATATATAATTTCCATATTTATGTTTTCTTTCCAGAATTATTCTTAACTAAACCTTAATGCCTCTACAGTCTTGAGTTAAAAAAAAACACTTTCAATTATTGAAGAAAAAATATAAATCGTGTGTAGATAAATCCTAGATAGTTTTTTAGTGGAGATTCTGGGATTTAGAGAAGTCAGGTCTAAAAAGCTTCCTTAGGAGGCTAAGTAATGCCAGGATGACATGGGACACACATGTGAGTATAATTCAATAGCCTTTTGCATGGAACAAGCTATCTCTTGCCAGTCTCTGTCATTCTTCTGTGATGTCCTCATTAATTGGCTTATGTTACCTTTACATTATCAACATAAAATTCCCGTTTGTGTTCCCCAAGTCCATACCCTCAACATCATTCCTTGCTCAGAAGGGTTTTAGCTAGCCAGGCACAGGTCCTAACCCTTGAATATATCCTGGCCTCAGGCTTCAGGAATGCTTCACTTGCATCTTAACCATGAACATCTTCCTGCAATATTCATTCAATTACTTCCTACAAAGCTAATTCTATACAAAACATTTTTCACTGATAATTATGATTAAGGATTAACTTGGGAATCCTAGTTCAGCATTATTCCTTCACAGGGTTCAGCTTTGATTATTACTATTAGTCTATCTAATTAGTAGAATTATCAAAATAAAAATTTATGAAAATATCTTGTCTATGGCTCTACTTGGCACTTCTGGTAAATAAACCTTCCTGTTAACTATAATATTTACAGGAATAAAATATTTGGAAAGATCTTTGAGGAGTAGCAGAATGTCCTAGATAAAACTTTAACATTAGAGTCATGTAGACTAAAATTCAAATTTAGCTTCACCTCCTTTATGTGATATAGGGTAGGTAACATATCTAAGCTTAGTTTCCTCCTCTATAAAATCTGGGTATAATACCTTAGAAATTTATTTGAGGACCAGAAGTAACACAGTTACTAGACTTAATTGGTGCCCAATAAATAGCACAAAATAAATGTTATTACTGCTGCCATTATGCAAAAATGTAAATCTGCTTCAAGGAATCCAGGGCACTATTCCTAATCCTACTCTCAAAATTTAAACATCAGTCTATTCCTTCCTTAACAAAAATACAGTGCTTCTCCCAACTTATTTTCTGGAAACAAAAAAACCCAGAGGAAAACTTGGATTTAGGTTCTTGTGACTTTTCAGTACAGCTGCCCCTCTGTACCCAGGAATTCAATCAACTTGGGTCAAAAAATACATGAGAAAAAATTGTGTATGTATTGAACATATACAGATTTTTAAATTATCATTATTCCCTAAACAATACAATGATAGCATTTATATTGTGTTAGGTAATATAAGTAATCTAGAGATGACTTAAAGGATATGGGAAGTTTTCATAGGTTATATGAAAGTACTGTGCCATTTTGCATAAGGGACCTGAACACCAACAAATTTGGCTATCTGCAGTGGGTAGCTGTGCTGGTCCTGAAACTAAACCCTTAGAATACAGAGAGATTTCTGATGATGATTTCTGCAAGCCCTAGGACACTCTTGTAAAGCTACCCTTCAAGGACATACTCGGGCCATGGCTGGACAAACGCTGGAGCCAAGTGTTGTTTGAAGGCTGGCTTGACAGTAAAGTTAAGACATGGCTTTCCTCTTATCAGTGAGCTGCTGAAATATTTTAGATTTCTTCTTTCCTCCCTCCAGATATATACTATTCTTGTAGAGATGAATTCTTGAATTTCTAAGGAAAGTATGTGCCCTCAAGTGCTGTCTGTCCTCATTTCTGTCTCATTTGAGCTTCATGTCCAAGTGCATCTCATTTCTGTGTCTAAAAATGTGTGCACTGGCATTCTTGAGGGCAGAGTGAAGGGTAAGGGGAATATAAAGGCGACGTACAGAATGTGTCTGAATTTCAGATCTGCATAAAAGGATCAAAGACAGGAAGTAGCAATAAAGCAGATGGGTTAAAATCATGAAAATTGTAGCCATGTAAACCTGAATTACAGCCAAACTTTTGTAAATCTCTTAATTCCTCATATCTCAGTTTTCTAATCAGTAGCATAGAGGAAATATGTGATACCAAACTTATAGGATTGCTGTGAGAATTTATGAAGGAATCTATGTAAAGTCCAGAGCCTAAACCCTTTCAAATACCTTTTCAAATAACTTCTTACTATGTATTGAATCAGTGATAAATATAACAAAATATATAATAATAATTGAATAAATATTTTTATTAATTCTGTTTGTAAAGTATTTAAAGTATAGTAAAAATTAAATAAATAGTAACCTTTCTGATTATGGTGTTAATTTTCTGGAATCACTAACTGGGTAGTAGCAATACATTTATAAACCTTTTTATATGCATAAAGATATAACAACAATCTGTTTTTATGCAAGCTGGAATAATGAGATTTAAATAGAAGTTATACATCTTATTAGTATATTGCATTTAAATTACATTATATTATGCTCCCCTACAGCCACTTTGTTGGCTTGTTAGAACCAATTTTAGCTTCACTTGATGTATGAAGAAACTTACACTCTGGGAGGACTATGTGACACTTGCCTGAAATTCAAAGATAGGTAATGATAGGAATATAACCAGAACCTTCTATCTCTCTGTCTTCTCGTTTGACAAACAAAGACTATGCAAGCAGCTTTTATAATTTTAGGGCTTTTGTCTCAATTCAGTAGCGAGTATTTAGATACTGAATTGATTTCACTTCAAAGAAACAAAGAAATGATCATCTATAAGACTAAAACAAAAAGCCCTTAGTTGTGGGAGATGTAATGCGTAGGGAAAACATAAATAAAGAAAATGAGCTGCAATTTATAACCCAAGTTAAACAAAAACCTCCCCTAAATTTGTATCCTCTTGTTTCTACATAATGAGTCAATTAATCTTCTAATGCTTTATAAAAGTAAAAAACACTGCAGAAGCAGCTGGTTTTAATGTTAAAGCTAATTAGGAAAACACATTAAGGCAAGAGAAGTGCTGAAGTTACATTTAGCTCAAGAGGAAAGAAGTATGTTCATGTGTTTGGGTTATGGACAAGTATAAAGAAGGGGAAGATAAATTAAAGCTTGTCTTTTATATCCTCCAATCTGATTTCCCCAAGGAAAGCAGCCATGAGAGAACAGAGAAATGGGTCACTATATTAGAAGCTGTTCTGATCAAGACAGACAGAGAAGGTTAAGGCCTGTATTTTACAGCTACCAGACTGACACTTCTAACTGAAATTATGGATTTTTCTGCCTGAAATGACTGAACACACAAGCTATGTAAGCATCATAAAATTTCTTAATTGTGAGATGATTTTCTGCCTGTCATGTATAGCAGATTTCACATGCATTTTTAATAACCTCACAAAGGAGTAGCCTCAGGAAAAAAAATTTTAAAAACACGCTATCACTTAAAAATTCTTAACATATATCTTTAACAGATTAAGCAAAGTGGAAATTTAAGGTCAATTTTATATTTTTCTGGGGGCTGGAGATGATACAGGGGATGGAGAATAAAGGTCTAAATATTTTAAGGAGTATAAGGTTTAGCCCAGCAGCAATGGTTCTCAAATGTCACTCAGTCGTATGCAAATCACCTGGGGATCCTGTAACAATGCAGATTTCGACTCAGAGGCCCTGCGCTGGGCATTGAGCATTTTATGCTAAAACAGATCTTTCTACTGTTGGTTCTTGAACCACTTTTAGTGACGAGGCACCTGAGGGCTGTTTTGCTGAGGTCTACATTCAAGGTTATTTTTCTCATTCTTACTGGCTTTCAGAGACCTAAAATAATCCCTATAGAAACCCTTTTCCTCTCAGACAGAAAGTAATTTAATTGAGGAACCTTTCCTGATAGGAATTAAGGCAGATTTTGAAATTGGTGTTGAAAAGAGTACATGATGTTATTTTTTCCATAAGAACCAAGATGCATTATGTAAAGGTACATTCCCAATGAGAAATGTAATTGTGTTGTATACCTACAATGTACCAATAAAAGAATTTAATTAAAAAAAAAAAGAGTACATGATGTCTATCTTCCAGCTGCGGCGTTGAAGACAGTTTCGAGCCATTCCCGTGCGACTGGCGCCTCCTCGTGTCTGGTTAAGAACCATAGTAGAACAAGTTTGACTGGAAGATTATTTATTCTTAAATGATACAGAAAAAGATTTTACAAATTTTTATAGATCATGGAAACATAGAGTATATTTGAATAATAGATATAAAGCATATTATCAAAACTTTGGGATTTTGGGGGATAAGACCCAGCCTATTGAGACTTATAGTTAAGGGCTCAAGCAAGCATTTTTAGAATTGTGGTGGGGTGGGGAGGATGCATTTGAGAAATAGTGAAGTTGAGGAAAAGAGAGTCTCAGAAAAGAAAATATGAACAAATCCTCAACCCTGCTTAATTTCAGGGCTTTTAAAACCTTAAATTAAGATTCAACAGTGTGAAAAAGTTCTGGAAAAGAACAAAATATTGATCACCAAAATATAATGTGATACAGATAATCCAATGCAATGGTTTTCAACATGTGTTTCTCAGACTAGCAGCATCAGCATTTTCTAGAAACTTTATAGAAATGCCAGTTTTTAGCCTCATCCAGATCTAGTGGATCAGAAATGCTGGGGTTGGGGCCCGAGATTTGCATGTTAATCTTCCAGGTGATTCTGATGCTCAGGGAAGTTCTAGTCATGAAATTAAGGTCAGGTCCTTAAAATTGCTGCACAATAAATTGCAGGACATTAAATACACAGACCAAATCAAAATAAGCAAACAAAACTAGCCCTCACCATCTACAGGGCATACTTTCATATTTTTTCCTGTTAACAAATTAGTTCTCTATGGCATCCACCTACCTATTGTGCTTCCCTTGATTTGTAACCGTAATATGTGAAGTCTTAAGTTTCCCTATCCCACCCTGAATAATGAATTGCTCATGAAAAATGGTAGAGGATCTATTGCTAGAGAATCCTGCTTATCACCCACATCCACATTTTCCTCATGTTCATGTTGTTTCCATGATGCTTAAAAGTTGTCAGTTTAGAAATTGTAAGAATGAGACTGTTTGGGTCAATGAAAGAATCAGGTGGACTAAGAGAGTAAAGTTACCAGTTGATTTCATCACACCCTGCACATTGCTAGAAAACTTGGTACCCTTAGTGATGAAACCATGTTGAAAACTTTGAAGGAGAGAAGGTTTGATTCAAGTATGCACCTCTCCTACTACCTTCTTTCATCCTCTTCACTTGCCATTGAATCTTGGTTCCACCACTTCCTTTCATTGTCTCCAGTGAATCTCTTAAACCTCTACACCTCATCTTCAACAATAGAATATTAAGGATCATGACAGTTCCTGCTTCATAGTGTCACTGTTAAGGTGGAAAAATACACTGGGCTAATGGTATTAACACAATGCCTGTTTAACATTTTTATCAATTTTAATTTCCAAAAGTGACAAAAACAAACTCAGCTGAGTTAGTTCACAGGAAGCCATAGCATTTGACATACTATAGTTCTTCCATGAAAGCCAGGTACTCCAACTCATAAGAACATGCAAGATTTTATAACTATCATCATGTAATTCAATTTACAGGTTATAGTTGAGGCAATAAGTCAGTATATAAGCAGAATATAACTGTCCACTATTTACTGAGCACATTCTATTTACAGTGGTGTGAATACTAAAAAATAACTTGTGGGGTCAAATTAAGAGGATAAATTTTCAATAGTTTTTATTTAGGAGAACATAATCACATTTTTTAAAAAAACTGATAATTTTACTTGTGTCTTGGTCTTACTTGCTTCAAATTTTCAACTCCATTTTGAGAGTACCATGAGTTTTAACATGTAATACTCATCTCAAAATCCTGGTCTCAATGAAAAATCATGCCCCTCTATGTGGAGAAGTTGCTGACACTTCAGGGGCCACACTTTGGTACTGTTGTCATTCTCCATTCTAGTTTCTTGTTTGCTGTACCCCCCAAGGAAATAGAATTCTTTTGAGAGACATATACTTCTGGATATTTTTATTTAGTTTAGTCATTTATGCTCCATGTAGCAAATTCTGATATAAATACATAAAGAACGATTTTCTCAGTTCATATTAAAGCCAAAGAATGGCCAACATTTGTTCTTTAAAGGTGGAATAGATAAGGTAAACCAAATTTTAGAGCACTTTAAATGATAACTTGAGTATGAATTAAATGCACAACAGATAGTATTTCTCAAAATATAGTTTGTAGTCTTGGGACACCCTAATTATCTCTGTGGAGGTGGTCAAAATTCAGATTCATGGACCCCAGTTTCAGATGAACTAAATCAGAGCCTGGGAATCTGTATTTAAATATAACACTGAAATGTCAGGTAAAAGGGCCGAAAACCAAGACCAGACCAGGCCACAACAAGCCTTTATTAGGGGAATAGATCTGCCGGGCTGTCTCTGAACAAAGGAGAGACAAAAGCAGCATGGCTGGGGCAGGGAGAGTCTTTTATAGAGACTGGGGTGGGGCTTGTAGGGGCTGAGGTGGGGTTGAGTGAGGTAGTGATCAGGGAGTGGAGGAGCCAGTGACATCACTAGGTGATAGGAGGTGAGCGAGTATTAGGTTACTCTCTAGGTGGGACCAGGGGCATGCTGGGAAGAAGGGTTTGTTCTTTGGTGGGAGCAACCATCTTGGCATGATGTCACACAGGGGAGGGGGCAAGGCACCATAGGAAGAGGGCAGCTACTATACATAATAGCTGCTGAGGTAGTGGGAGACCTATCACTAAGTAAATCCTGGAATCACTGAAATTAAATAATTTCTGCACTAAACAGTGATAAAACATTGCAGAATTCTAAACTGATGGAAGAGTTTTTACAAAGACAAAATAAGCAGAAAATATGAGATTGGCTGAGATTGGAGGTAGAAATAAATTAGAAGTAAAAAACTAAACTAGAATTTAAGGGATGGCAATGCTTTGACTAATGGAAAGCTATGAAGTAGGTTAGGTCTGGTATTATCTACAGTTCTCTAGGGCAAAAGCAAAATGCAGAGTGTCCTCTCTGTAAGTATGAGAACAAAGTCTTTTCTCTCCCTGGGTCTGTGAATTTGGCAAGTTGCTGGACCTTTCTGACTCATTTCCTGCTGGGAGGTGCCTATTTCCTAGGGGCATTGCAGGGGTAGAGGTAGACTGCTAGAGCACAGCTCCTTTTTGAATGACTTGCAGCCATCTACTGGTGCAAGAGACCTGCTCAGATCCCCCATCTAGAAATCACGCCTGTCATGATCACCCTCATCATGGTTAGCAGCAGCAGTAGCACAAGACTCTGAGGGGTCTGCTAGGTAAATTCTTGTATTCTGATTATCTGATACACCTTTTCACATTTTGTTATGAATTTTAACAAAATTCATATTGGAGGAAATTTCTTAAGCTAATAAAGTGACTTTTGATGGGGAGAATTTCAGAGCCTGAAGAGCTTATAGAAGAAATACATCCAGGCATATAGGCTCTTGAGATCACAATGTATCATCCTTCAGTAGGACAGCTTATGGTTGAAACCTCAGTGGTTTACAGATATATTTCTTCTAGTGATAGAAATGAAGACTCTGGTAGAGGAAATCTGTTTTGAGTACAGGCAATAAGTTTGATTTAAGCTCTATTACATCCTATGAATAGTTGAACACATAGAACTGTTTCTTCCAACGAGCTAGAATTAACTAGAAAAATTCTCCTAGGGAGCTAGAATTAACTATTTATTAAAAATAGTAGCAGCTAGCTTTTATGAAATGCCTATGTTCAAGGCACCATGCTGGATGTTTTGTAATATTATCTTCTTTGGCTTGCATCTAGATTACCTGGTTTCCTGAGCCCCATGCCCAGAGTTTCTGATTCAGTAGATTTGGGGCATAAGAATTTGCATTTATAGCAATTTCTCAGGAGAACCTCTACCCTAGAAAATAGTAGACATTTAATAAAGCTAGCTACTTGTTATTATTTTAAGGAAAATGGAAATGTAACTTTGCCTGGAAACTCATGAGAATTCCTCCTTTGGTAATAGTGTGTGTGTGTGTGTGTGTGTGTGTGTGTGTGTATGTGTTTAAATATAACTAAATGACATGTCACTATGTCTCTTCAGAAGCATACTTCTCCATGAGATTGAAATGAATAAATTTTAATTACGAATCCCAAGAATACTGAACACAAAGCCTACAATGAAATACTCTCTTGGCACTTCAAAACCCACACCTCCTCTCACTAGAGGACTCTTCTGATCCATAGTAAGATGTTCCATACTTACCTATTTTTGCTTTGATTTCTGTTTGCTATGTCCCAAAAAGGATTTGTTGCTTGTATATCTTCTAAAAGAATATTGGAAATCTTTGTTCTCCCTCCCACATATTTAAATGCACATATATAGTTTTTATTACAAATTTTAAACGTACCTAAATATTGATGATTTAAAAGAAACCCTGTTTCTCCTTTAAGTGTACCCAATGAATCTAAATATCTACCTAAAGCATCTTAAAGTACAAGTTCTTTAAAATATTAGAAATTTTATATCATTTTTAACTTTCTTTGAATTTGTATTTCCGTTTTATTTTCTCATAGATCTTTCTTACCCCATCATACATCTTTCCAAGTAAAATATATGTAAACATTGATATTCACTTTTTTATTTTCTATGATCATTACAAATGGAACAAAAAATAACTCATATAAATAGTGATATTTATTAAAACTAAGAATAAAATTTTAGTGAAAATGAATGTTATTAAATGGTGATACATTTCCCTAATTATTTTATATATCAGTTAATGGATCATATTAATTGCTAGAATGAAACAGATTTTAGCATAGATTCTTTTTCTATTTTTATTTTTATAGGTGAAATATTGAAAAACTTTGTACATATATATGTAAGTATATGGAATTTGAAGAAAATGTTTGGCATTTTTTTTAGCAATATAACTTGTTTAAATTCCTTATGCTTCAAAATTCACATTCGATGATCTATCATCAAAATTATTTTTAGTGGTATATAACTTAATGAGGTTTTTACTTTAATTTCACTCAAAGCAAAAATAGGAAACATCTATCTTAAAAAAATAAATGTTATTTAGAGTCATCCAACACCACCACAATAATATTTATATTTGACTTTTTGTTCCCAGGACGTTATTAAACACCAGGGAATGCACATAGACAGGAAAAAAGAGACATGTATTTTTATTTTGCTAAGTGGGACAGAACAATCATTAAAGGAAAAGATAAAAGAGATGACAGGTGAGTTTTCAGTTTTAATAAAGAGGTCATAAGAAAGTTAAAATTCTAAAACTTGTTTAAAAATGTTGTCTATGTCTAATGCTTCTCAGATAGCTCATATGAACCCTTAGAGATACATTATACCACAAAAATACAGGTGCCTGCTTTGAAGGTCTGGCTTATAAAAAAACACATAAAAGTTAGTAAAGTGAAGGAAGAAATAAAATAGACAAAAGAGACAGGAGGAAATATGAGTAATAAAGGAATCTGTGTAATGGATTTAACATTAGATTTAACTCAGAGCTTTTGAGTCTTATTCCATGTAAGTATCATTTTAAACCACTTTAGTCTTCTTCCCTCTGCACTATTCTAGAAAAAAAATGACTTCATTTTTTAGTAGTTACTAAAAGAAAGCTTTTGGATAACTTCTGTCTGGGCAGAGACTCTTTCAGAAGTCTGAATCCCTGTGGAATGAAGCAAAGCTATCTTAATTTGTGGAAGATGCATATGCCAGCATTCTGAATGTTTGCCTTTACCCACAAGGCTCTGTAAGCATTGTTTGAGAAACAGTAGGTTTAGGTCTTGGAAAAAGCTATGGTTTTTTTCTCCTTGTCTTAGGACCTTTTCCTTCCTCTACTATACAAAGAATCATATTCCTATGGCCCTCCTGCCTTTCAAAGTCAGAAACTGCTATGACTTTGTGACTAAGAAAGAGGGGAGAATCTGGACGTAGAAAATGCTAGATTTTGAGTGGGCTTAGAAGGCCTAAAGGGTGTCTTTGGTCTTTGAGAACATACAAGGCAAGGAACTAAAAAGTACTAAAACTTGTTGAGGAAAAGTTAAGCACACCTAAATCATTCTGATACACTGGAGTTTTATAAGTAAATGAAAAAAACCTCATTTTAATTGAGTCACAAATGCTCAGTTGGCTGTTTTATGAAACTACTTTCCAAATGGCTTGGAGGACTATATATTTGATTAGCTGACTAGGATTCTAACTTCAAAACAGCTAGGCCTGACATGAATAGACTGCCAAGGGAGGATATAATTAACAACCATATTTAAAACTATTTAATGGGAGAGGAGATACCAATTAAAACCACCATTACCATTTTATATCTTTTAAACGAACAAAAGACAAAAAATAATGTTAGTACCTCATGTTTATAAAGATATGATGAAATGGGAATATTTATACTTTGCAATGGGAGAACAAATATTGGTAAACCCTTTTAGAAATTCATCATAAGAGATATTTTACATTTTTTCTTTTTTTTTGGTACCAGGGATTGAACTTGGGACCCTGTGCTTCTGAGGCAGGAGGTGGAACCACTGAGCTAAATCCCCAGCATATTTTATATGCTTTGATTCAGTAATTCAATTGCAGAACAATTATAATTCTTATTTGTAAGGGAAAATATATTTATTAAACTATTATTGGTATTATTTATTAAAGTGAAAAATTGAAAATAAATGTTCAATATCAAATGTTCAATATCATTCAATTTATTTTTTTCTTTTTTATTCTTGTGCAGTGATTAAAAATACCATTAAGATGTCAATGAAGCAATATGGAAAATTCTTAAAAAGATGCAAAATAGTTTATATTCTATAATTTTAAATATAGAAAAATCAGGTAGGCACTTAAATAAAGATTAAAAGTTAACTTGAAAAAGAGAAAATATAATTAAAGTTATTGGCATTTTTTCCATGTAAAATCCATTATTGCTACAGTGTTATAATAAAAAATTGTAATGATATATAAAAGATATGTAAAAGATTGTAAGATATGAAATAAAAGATTTATAAATTATCTACATTAAATTGGATGTATCATCTAAAATCACTCACCCTGTCACTGTTTCTGTATCATTGTGGAATCATGACCTGTTATTTTCATCATTCTATCTCTATTATAAGTGAGTGCATTCTGAAGCCCAATTAACAGTCCCAAATCAAGCCAGCAAAATTGTATATAACTGCTTGTATACTTATTAATATTCTTTTAAAAATACAAAATGGAGCAAAAATGTATTCTATCATGCTATCTAGGTGCAAATCCAAAGAAAAGGATAAAATCCATGGAATTTTTAGTCATTAACAAACCTTTCATGGATCTATATCCAGTATTTATTCTTTGGTCCCTGATGTTTTGAGATGCCTTAGACAGGACATGGTACATTAGGTGGAAGGACTCTTATATCCTTGACTGCTCTGCTTCTGAACACGTGAACTCTGGGATCCAA
Source organism: Heterocephalus glaber (assembly GCF_053883595.1). NCBI lineage: Eukaryota > Metazoa > Chordata > Mammalia > Rodentia > Bathyergidae > Heterocephalus > Heterocephalus glaber. The sequence goes on from NW_028258138.1 coordinate 46,236,967, forward strand.
ATGGGACTTTCATCAACAGCCTGTCTCATAATAGAAAAACCTATGCAGATGAACATTTCAATGAAAGAGCAAGCAAGAAAGAATGCCGTACTGGAGATGAGACAGTTCCTATGTCTCACTTGAGCCTCTGTCAGATCATGAGCTCAGTGATAAGGCTTCAGTTTCCTCATCTGTGAAATAAGGAAATTGGAACAGATTAAGAGGTGGTCTGTAGACCTTTTATGGAAAGCTCCCCTGAAATATTAAATTGGAAAATTTCACATGAAAACCTGGACTTCCTCTTTCTTTTGAAAACTCAGAGAATCTGTTAAGACTGGGCATAAATTCTCTTATAAAGAGAGAAGATTGGACCTGATCAGCTATCTCCTCCTTGGAGGAGCTTCCCTGCTGCAGTCTTTGGCATTTTCCTCTATCTTACTTCAGGTAGTCCTGATTTGCAATCTCCGGGGCCCTCCTGACTTTCCTAGTATGTTCAGGGATATGCTAGCAAATATTTAACAAGTGGCTTTTGAAAAAAGCTGGGCTTGGTTTACCATGTTTGCCACTGCCTGTTTCCAGATAGCAACACAAAAGACAGAACTGTGTGTAGTCATAGTGTAGTATATTATACTATAGCATAGTCTAGTATAGTATAGACTAGTATGGTATGGTATGATATGGCATGACAAGGTATAGTATACTGTACTGTAGTAGTAATTCTACCATAGAGAGATCTAAATAATCTTAGCCTAAGAGATGACAGTAAAACATAGTAAAATAATTAGGAAGTAATGAGTTTTAAATATGTATCATCTTCTCTATAAAATAACTTATTCAATAATTATTTTGTAATAATTTTTAAAATAAGAATAATTTTAATAACAATTTAATAATAATTTTTAAAATAATAATTTAGCAATAATAATAATTTTTTTGTAGTAAACTTCATTTTCCTTATACCATTTAACATAATTCCAAAGTAGGTCTGTGCTCTAAGATGAGCAAAAGAACACACATCCCGTCTAGCCAAGAGAGTTTTTTCACACTGTTCTGAGCAAGGCATGAAGCCCTGGGGACCCCAATGTTGACTCCTAACTTTTTACCTCTTGTGATTTTAACTACTGATCCAGAAAGAAGGGATAACATCACTAGAGAAGAACCGACCATGTGGGCATCACTAAGCTCTTTTCTTATACATTCACCACCTCTGAAGGGTTGTGATGGCAAAGACCAATGTTTTTCCCCATCAACTTCAGAGTTTTTTGTTTTAAGTAAAACGCTGGAGTATGTAAATATGTTGCATTTCTTTAATACATTTAAAAAGTGGAAGTCCGGAGATTTTTAATTCTTCATGAGTTCCAGCCGGGATGTGACTACTGTGCACGTGGTCTAATTTTAGCTTATATAATTATTAATAGTGTTTGGATTTAACAGCTAGCTCATGAATTTCCAAAAAATTTAACAATTGGTTCTTGCAAGATGGTTTGAGCAGACTCCAGCACTTTTCTGATTATTCTCAAAGCCTCTTGTGTTGTTCCTATGGTATTCTTATCCCACAACCCTGCACTTGCATACAAAGTAGATCAATGCAGGTTTTGAAAGAATGAATACATATTCAGTAAATCTGTGTATGTACTCCTCTTTATGTCACTGGGGAGCCAGATTTTTTTTCTAAGCAAAAGAGGGGTTTTAAAAAAACTTGCTATAACTTTCTTTATTTACATCCCTCCTTACTTTGTTTTGAAGAAGGAAATATTAATTTAAAGATTAAAAAATTTTTACATAAAGGAAAGGGAATTTTAAATAAAATGTACATTATATTCTGACTGACTAGCAAAGCACTTAAACATTGTGTGAAAAGTGGCTCAAAGCAATACATATAAATGCAAAGTAATGGAAATAGATCTATTGCATGATTCTCAAAGAAAGTCCTTGTCTTCCTTTCATGTTCATTCTGTTAGTTGCCTTGCATTTTGAAAGGGTGAATTTTTAGTTAATGAATTAATTATGTATTTATTTGTAATCAGGTTGGACAAAGAACCTCACAGTTTTTATTCACATGCTAAGGTATAAAGACTCCTAAGCTCCTTTCCCTAGGAACTATCCTACAGAAATTTCTGTATTTTCTATTTTATTTATTTATTTATTTTTAAAATTCTTTTATTGGTACATTTTAGGTATACATTACATTTAGATTTATCTTTGGGTGCTTGTACCTGTACATGATGTATCTTGGTTCTGATTTTTTCCTCATTACCTGTGCACCCTTCACCCCTAAACCCTTCCCTATTTACATACTTTGTTTCCATTTCTTTTTCTTTTCTCATAATTTTTCCTTTCCATTCTTTCCTTTCCCCTTCCCCTCCCACCACCCCTACACCTTCGGACCTTTTCCTTTTCAAAGTATCAATTCTTAGTTATTAATCCTTTTAGGCCTTATTTACACTCTCCATTTCTCGCAATAGAGAAACTATTTGGTATTTACACATGTGTGTCCTATTTATTTCACTTAAGAGTATGGCCTCAATGTGCATCCATTTAGCTATAAATGACTGTAGTTTCTCATTCTTTATGACTGATTAGTACTCCATTTTATAAAAAACCCCACATCTTCTTTATCCAGTTTCCAGTTGAAGGGCACTTGGGCTGTTTCCAAGCTTTAGCTATTAGAAACTGTGCCTCAATAAACATGGGTACACATATATCTCTGTGGTATGATTCTTTTAATTCTTTTGGAAAAATACCCAGCAGGGAAATAGCTGGGTCAAATGGGACCTCCAGCTCTAGTTCTTTAAGGTATCTCCACACTGATTTCCATAGTGGTTGCACCAGTCTGCTCTCCCACCAACAATGGAGAAGGTTCCTTTCTCTCCACACCCCTGCCAGCATTTGTTATTGGTTGATTTCTTGATAGCAGCCATTCTTTCTGGGGTGAGGTGGAATCTCAGGGTTGTTTTCATCTGCATCTCTCCAATGACCAGTGATGTTGAACATTTTTTCATATGTTTATTTGCCGCTTTTACTTCTTTGTCTGAGAAATGTCTGTTCATTTCAGATGCCCATTTTTGAATTGGGTCTTGGAATTTAGGGGGGTCTGATTTTTTTCAGTTCTTTATATAGAATATATAAAGAATAGATAGAATATCTAGAATAGATAGTAGTCCTTTGTCTGACTTACAGCTGCAAAAATTTTTTCCCACATTGTAGGTTGTCTGTTAGCTCTGTTGGTGGTTTCTCTTGCAGTGCAGAAGCTTTTCAATAAAATGAAATCCCAGTTGTTGATTCTTTCAGCTAGTTCCCGTGCTACTGATGTTTTGTTCATAAAGTCTTTTCCTATGCCAATATCTTCAAGAGTTCTACCTAACTTATCTTCCAGCACGTTTAGTGTTTCTGTCTTTTATTTTTTGGTACCGAGGATCGAACTCGGGTCTTTGTGCTTGTGCAGCAGGCGGTGAAAGCACTGAGCTAAATCCCCAGCCCCTAGTGTTTCTGTCTTAATATTTAGATCTTTAATCCACTTAGATCTTAGTTTAGTGCATGGTGATAGATATGGGTCTAGTTTTAATCTCTGACAGGTTGAAATCCAATTTTTCCAACACCATTTATTAAATAGGCTATCTTTCCTCCAATGAGGGTGGTTGGCTCCTTTGTCAAAGATGAGGTGGCTGACTATGTCTGAAGTTGTTGTTGCATCTTCTAATCTATTCCACTGATCCTTGGGTCTGTTTCTTTGCCAATACCATGCTGTTTTTTTTTTCACAGTAGCTTTGTAGTATAGCTTCAAGTTGGGTATTGTGATACCCCCAGCCATGTCTCTGTTGCCCAGAATTGCTTTTGCTATTCTAGGTCTCTTCTGGTTCCAAATGAATTTTTGGATTGTTTTCTCTAGCTCTGTGAAGTACATTGTTGGAATTTCAATCAGCATTGCATTAAATCTATATAGCAGTTTTGGAAGTATGGCTATTTTCACTATATTGATTCTTCCTACCAGGAACAAGGGATGTCTTTCCATTTTCTTATATCCTCCTTGATCTCCTTTTTCAGGGTGCTGTAGTTTTCAGTGTAGAGGTCTTTTGCTTCCTTTCTTAGATTGATTCCTAGATATTTCATTTTTTTGGATGCTATTGTAAAAGGAATTGTTTCCCTAATTTCTCTCTCAATGAGTCTGCTATTTGTGTATAAGAAGGCTATTGTTTTTTGAGTGTTGACTTTATATCCAGCTACTCTACTGAATCTGTCAATTAAGTCCAGAAGTCTTTTGGTAGAGTTTTTTTGGTCTTCTATGTAAAGTATCATATCATCAGCAAATAATGACAGTTGAACTTCTTCCTTTCCTACCTGTATTCCTTTTATTTCTTTCTCTTTTCTAATTGCTGTGGCTAATGTTTCCAGAACTATATTGAACAGGAGTGGTGAAAGTGGGCATCCTTGTCTTGTTCCTGATTTTAGCATGAAAGTTTTCAGGTTTTGACCATTTAGTATGATGTTGGCTGTTGGTTTTTCATAGATAGCCTTAATCAGGTTGAGATAAAGACCTTCTATTTCAATTTTCTGTAGGGTTTTTATCATGAGTGGGTGTTGGATTTTGTCAAATGCCTTTTCTGCATCTATTGAGATGATCATATGGTTTTTGTCCTTGACTCTGTTAATATAGTGTATTACATTTATTGATTTTCAAATGTTGAACCATCCTTGTATCCCTGGGATAAATCTGACTTCGTCAGGGTGTATGATCTTCTTGATGACCCTCTGTATTCTGTTTGCCAGCATCTTGTTGAGGATTTTTGCTCTATTTTCATAAGGGAGATTGGCCTGTAGTTCTCCTTTGGGTTGGGTCTTTCTCTGGTTTTGGAATCAAAGTCACACTTGCTTCCAGGAATGAGTTTGGAAGCCTTGCTTCCCTTTCAATTTCCTTGATGAGTTTAAAGAGTAATGATATTAGTTTTTCTTTAAATGTCTGACAGAATTCAGCAGTGAAGCCATCAGGACCTAGGCTTTTCTTTATTGGTAAATTTTTTATTACATTTTCAATTTCACTCAATGTAATTGGGGTATTTAGACTTTCTATATCTTCTCCATTTAACTTTGGCAATTTATATGTATCTGGAATCTGTCTATTTCTTCTGTGTTTTCCATTTTATTAGAGTACAAGTTCTCGAAGTAGGTATTGTAGAGCCTCTGGATTTCTGCTGGTTCTGTTGTGACTTCCCTTTTTTCATTCTTAATTGCATGGATTTGAGTCTTTTCTTTCCTTTTTTTGATAAGGTTGGCTAAAGGTTTATCGATTTTATTTATTCTTTCAAAAAACCAACTCTGATTCATTAACTTTTTTGTATCATTCTCTTAGTCTCCATTGCATTGATTTCTGCTCTGATCTCTATAATTTCCTCTCTTGTGTGGGCTTTGGGTTTGTTATTCTCTTCTTTGTCTAGGAGTCTGAGGTTCTGCATTAGATTATTTATCTGAGTTCTCTCTGTTTTCCTAATATGGGCATTCACTGCTATGAATTTCCCTTGTAAAACTGCTTTCATTGTGTCCCATAGATTCCTAAATGTTGTACTGGCATCATCATTTACTTGTAGAAACTGTCTGATTTCTTCTTAAATTTCCTCTGTGACCCATTGGTTGTTCAGGAGGATGTTATTCAATTTTCAGGTGTTTGTGGGAGTTTTGCAATTTCTTATGTTATTTATCTCCAATTTTATTGCACTATGGTCTGATAATATACAGGGGGTAATTTCAATTCTTTTATATTGACTTAGACATGTCCTATGAGCTAGCATATGGTCTATTTTGGTGAATGACCTGTGTGCAGCTGAAAAGAATGTGCATTCTGATTTTGTGGGGTGGAACACTCTGTAAATATCTATTAAGTTCATTTGTTCAATAGCTTGGTTCAGTTCTAGAATTTCATTGTTAATTTTTTTTCTAGATGATCTGTCTATTTGTGATAGTAGGGTATTGAGGTCCCCCACTACAATTGCGTTAGTGCTTATTTGGTTTTTCATGTCCATTAATATTTGTTTTGTATCGTTGGGGGGATTCGTATTTGGTGCATATATATTTAGGATTGTCATCTTTTCCTCTTGGATTGTTCCCTTCACAAGGATGTAGTGACCATCTTTGTCTCTCTTAATTGGTTTTGGTTTGAAATCTACTTTGTCTGCAAATAAGATTGCTACCCCTGCTCTTTTCTGGGTTCCTGTGCCGTGGAGAGAGCCATTTTCCATCCTTTTACTTTCAGTCTATAAATTTCTTTTTGAGTTAGCTGTGTTTCTTGTATGCAGCATATTGCTGGATTTTGCTTCTTAATCCATTTTGTCAATCTACTTCTTTTGATTGGTGAGTTGAGGCCATTAACATTGATAGTTATAATTCAGAGATATTGACTCATCCTTGCCATGATGTTTTACTGTTTTTGGCTCTTATTTCTTTTCCCCCCTTTCCCTTTAGTTTCTTTCCTTGTCTGGTGGCTTCCCTCTGTTGAGCCTCATGGAGTTGTGACCTTCATTACCTTTTTCTAGGATATTGCTTAGAACTGTTTGGAGTGCTGGTTTGGTGTTCGTGAAATTTCTCAGGTGTTCTTTGTCATGGAAGTATCTAATTTCCCCATCAATTTTGAAAGATAATTTTGCAGGATACAACAGTCTAGGTTTGAAGTTAGTTTCTTTTAGGGCTCAAAATACTTCACTCCAGGATCTCCTTGATTTGAAGGTTTGTGTTGAGAAGTCTGCCGTGATTCTGATGGGCTTTTCTTTATAGGTGATTTGTTTCTTTTCTCTAACTGCCTGTAGGATTTTGTTTTTCTGTTGGGTTTCTGGGATCTTGACTATTATATGTCTAGGTGTAGATTTTTTTGATCATGACTGGGTGGAGTTCTATATGCCTCACTTATCTGTATGTCCAATTCTCCTCCTCTGTCTGGGAAGTTTTCTACTATTACTTCCGTGAACAGTTTTTTTTATGTCAATTGCACTTTCTCCTGTTTCTTCATGGACTCCTATCAGTCTTATGTTATTCTTCTTTGCATCATCTAGCAGCTGTTGAATTGATTTCTCATGATTCCTTACTATTTTTTTAAAAAATCTCTGTTTTCATTGTCCTTCACCACAAGCCTGTCTTCTATATCTGACATTCTATCTTCAGATTCTCTTAATCTGCTCTGCATGCTTTCAGTGGAGTTTTTAATCTCCTGAATATCTGTTTGAATCTGTTTCATGGATTCCATTTCTTTCTTATGTTGGTTGATCATGGTTTCCATTTCTTTCTTATGCTGGGCATTCATGGCTTCCAGAATGTTTCTGAGCTCATCAATTTTTTCTCTTTTTTTTTATCATTTTCTGTTCTAGAGCCTCTAATCATGTCTTTCACTTTGCTCACCATCTCTATAGTTATCTGGGAGATTATTTCTGCTTTGAATTTTTCTAGAGCCTCATTCATCTGTTTTGTTACTTCCTGTGCTATCAGTTCAGGGTGTCCAGGTGGTTGATTATCAGACTTTTGCACCTCATTTCCCCCAGAAATTGCTTTTTGTGGGGTGGAAGTCTGGGTTTGTGACTTGCTTAAATGCCTTCTCATTTTTATTTTTGGTACTGTCCCTGGTTTAGAACCTGGGTTGATATTATGAAGTTGTTTATTGTAAGTATCTTTGTTGATATATTTAGAACACTTATGGAATGATTGCTTCTCAGAGGTGTCTACCAGATATAGCTGATCTTTAGGTTTTGAGTCTCTAATGCCTCTGAGGCTATCTCATTTTCATTATACCAGGAAGGAAAACTGTTTAGATCAATTATGACACCTTAGCCAAAGTCATACAATCAGCAACACCATAGCATCAAATACCTCTTAAAGAATGACAATTTGTGGTAGTTATTAATCTATCACCTTTAGAAAATAAAGGGCCTCCTTCAAGGTGTGTCTCTGCTGTCACAATAAACAATGTGGGCAGCAGTGTGCAGTTATAAGTCAATGAGTCTCAGTAAGCTAGTCCCAGACCTGTGAGATTCAGGCATATTTCTGGTTGCAAGTCCCAAGTTGAGCTCCCTGACCTCCTGCAGGGTTGCACTCTGCAAGTTTCTACTGTAGGTTTCAGCTGCTTTTCCCCTGAAGAAAGTCCAGTTTCCAATGGGAGCTGATAATCCCTCCAATTTACCAATCATGGTGGTCTGGTGTGCCTTTATTGCAGAGATTCCCTTCACTTTTCCAGTGGGCTTGTTTTCATCAGGGAGCCTGAGACAGTCACTCGCTCTATTGTTCACTTCTGGAGCTCAGGACAATGGCTTTTGTCCCCCTGTGCCTCTACAGTGTGTAACCAAGTAGCTGCACAGCCAAAAGGCCAGAGGCCAGGGGTGGGGGTGGGGTGGGGGGGAGTACTGTTGGAGGCACCCAAGTGGCCCAGCCATCATCTGGTGGGCCTGCCTGGGGAGGGGGGTCCTCCTCACCCTGTCCTGGTGGCTGGTGGAAAGCCTCTTCTGTATTTTTTATAATCCTTTAAAATTTGCATGAGAGTGCTGAGTGACAGCTCAGAAATTGGCTGGCTGGATTGCTCTGTTAACTCAACGAAAATAACTTGGTTTCATTCTAAGTGGCTACTTCTGAACCACTGTGATGGTTTACTCAGTCCCTGGTGCCCTAGAGGATTTTTCTTTGAAGAACAAAGGAAGTGGATATAAATTTTAATGAATCATATTCTAGCTTGTGGCTCAAAGGGGCACCTTACTTAGGCTGTAGAGAAGTGAAAACAAACATATTTGGCTTTATGAAGCAGCAACCCTGGGTTTTCCTCTAGGGGAAATCCAGCTTGCATGGTCTTTAAAAATGTCTCTTCCTTTAAATAAGATCTAAAATGAGGCATTTAATATAATAAAAATTTCCCACCTCACCTCAAAGAACTGATGTTCTCCTAGTGCTATTTAAAAGGGCACCTAAAAATATACATTGTAGATTTTTCTGTAGCAACTTTGCCACTGACAGTGGGCCAGTGGGATAGGTTAACACTCCTGTGACAAATTTTGTTCTCATCTAAACATCTACCAATAAGACTGGACAATATGTTTAAAGGGTATATGATATTTTTAAGCAGTTTCCATTTATTTTAAAATTAGTTAAATATACTAACAAGTATTTTATACAATCTAAAAAAATACATACATAGCCTAGTGGTATAACCAGACATTTCCCAAACATTTCCTTGCCCAATTACCTTGGAGAAGACTCCAAAAATTGTTAAATCAAACAAGACCTTGTATCATCTTAGGTTGGAGGTCTGCAGCAGAAAAATGGAATGAAATTGTGGAAGATACCCCTTGATTTTTAAAAAGCGGATCAGGAATCAGAAATCTAGTCCCCATTTCCTTTTGTACAGTCATTAAACCTGAAATTGTGAAGATAATTATTAAAATTTGGCCTTCTGTTTCCTGATCTTACGGTGAATGTGAGATGAATGTCAAGATGTGAGAGCAATCTGGCAGAAACATCTGTCATTGATTTCCAGGGTTGACTGGATGATATTACTCATCTTTCTATTTCTCCTTTTGGATCTTCTTGGAAATCTTGTACAAAGGGGAGAATTTCTCAAAGACAATTTTTGGTTCTTAAAGGTATATGTATAGTAAAGCAACCAATCTTTCTAACCTGCCAGGCTAATGGGATTCCTGGAACTTTTAGTGCTAAATCCTGTAAAGTCCCAGGTAAGTGTGGTGAACTGGTCACTGTAACAGATTGCTATCTCCTTTACTAGGCAGCTCTTGGTTACTGATGGCTGACTAATAATGATAGTACATTGATATTCAGGATGATTGTAAATGTATGAAAGCTATTCTCAAAAGACCACAAATGGCTTTAGTACCTTTTGGAAATGTTTCAGCAACCTATGAAACTGTATACCTGACAAGTACTTGACATTAAAAAAAAATACTGCATAGAATACCTTTTACTCAAAAAAAATTGAAGCAACATTAAACAAATGTCATTAATAATAAATGTATCTCATATTAAATGAATAAGTTCCTTGAAAGAGGGTCTATACATAACATGGACAATTTAACAATTTTCTCCAAAAATAAATAAAACTAAGCATACAGAGGCCAGGGGAGATACATGATTCTGCTCTTTCAGATAGCAACCACAGATGATTTATTTTGATGAATGAATGTTATTATCAGGGACAGACACTGCCAGAAAGATATGTTTCTTTTAAAGATGTTTCCAGATTTCCAGTAGATCTGAGGCAGCTGGTGAGAAAAACTGGACATAACTGCACAGACTATACTATGGATATCTTATCGGGTTTGTTTTATTGAAGGGGAGCAATGTTGGCGGTGCTTCTTGATATCAGAAACAGCAACAACACTTGGCATCAATGTGATCCAGATGTAGGCGAAGGAGATCAACTGGAAAGCCAAGACCATCTCTTCCAGATGCAAGGAATGTAGGTGGATGCAAACAATACTCTTGTTGAGATTTTTTCTTCATGTGTCTTTTAAAAAATAAATAAAAATGTGCCAGGAAAGGTATAAAGACTTTAAATGGTATAAATGGTATAAAGGTATGAAGGCTTTCAATGTTGTCTTTTTTTTGTTGTTGTTTTTGTTGTTGTTGTTGTCTTTTGTTTTAGTAGATGAAATAGATTCACATCACTTACCAGCACATATCTATCTAGCTCTTCAGCAATTTAAGGAAAAGAAGGCAGAATTTTTCATTTTCAATTTACATTCTTTAGTCCCTCTTACCAAGGAAAGCTCTTAGCTTGATGCTTGATCCTCTACTCAATAAATTCTCAGCTGTAGCCCTTGGCAGACAATGATGTGAGGTTAAGCATTAATCCTCTTAAGGCAATGCAATATCATTTGAATATATTTAATGGCTATGTAAAATAATATGCTTAATGGGAAAAGATGATTAATTTAATCTTAAAGGCCTTTTCCTTTATCATGTGATTCCTTTTAATCTAAAAAGGATTCCTTCTCCCCTCAAAAGCATACAGAGTGCCACAGCAAAAATTAAATTATTATTTTTATTAGGTAAACAATCACATTTTAAGATTATTCCACTGATAACAGAAGTGGTTCAATGTAAAGTTTCGATATAGGAAGCAACCTGATTAAAAAAAAATAGCTTAGTCCTGGGAAGAGTGCAAATCATATGTCATCACTGTTAAATTACAGCTACACACTCTTCTAAAGGAACTTTGGCTACACAGAATAGAAATATGCTCTGGAAATAGTCCCTCTGTGTGTGCAATGTGCTAATAAATGGATATGTCAATGAAATTAAATTTCTTAACTAGAATATCTCAGAGTGAGCAGTGCAGCAACAAATGACCTGTTTACCAGGACTTAGGAAGAATATCCTTTTTCTTTCCAGAAATTTAAAGATGAAAAGAAATTCTTAAATTTCCCCACATTCATTTTGTGTAGGTAACACCTTATATCTTGTGTTTCTCTTTATCACATTCAGTTATTTTAAATTAGGTTATATCTTTTTAGCTCATGCATCAAAACCTTTTCCTATGTTTCTTAGGCATGTCTTTCTTCTTTAAACTATATTTTTAATATCCACTATTACAAATATGCAGGATGATCTATTAAACCCTTGCCCCTCTCTGTACTCTTCAGTGTTTATCATTATGCTGTTATACTATCATTGTACATATATATCTACAATGCACAAATGTTTTTCATATTTTAAAAACTATGTAAATAGTGTCACATTGTACTTTTACTTCTGAAATCTACTTTTCTTACAACATTATGATTGTAACTCTAGTTAATTCATTTTAACTGCTCTATGGCATTTCAGTGTGGATATATAACATTTTATTTATTTTGTTGATAAACATTGTTTATTTTCTTTACCATAATCCTGCAGTAAATTTTAAATATTTTCTTGTGCATATATGTAAGAGTGTCTTTTCTTTTATTTTCCTTGAGATACAGTCTCACTATGAAGTTCAGGCTTGCTTTGAACTGTTTAGCCCAGGCTGGCCTCAGACTTGTGATGATACTCCTGTCTCAGCCTCCCCAGTGCTAGGATTATAGGCATGTGCACATGTGTAAGAGTTTCTTTAGGGTAGACACCTAGAACAAAAAACCCTGCCAGGTTGAACAAATATGCAAATTTATTAGATCAACTACTATATTGCTCATTTAAGTAGTTGTACTAATTTATTACTCCACCAGCAGTAAATGAAGGTTTGTTATAAAATCTTTTTTAATACTGATATTATCAGGCTTTTAAATGTCACCTAATCCAATAAATGTTATAGCTTTAGTTTTTTTTCCAATTAAGTTTATTGGTACATTTTAGGTATAAAATACAGTTATATTCATCATTGGGATTTGTACCATTACATGAGTATCTTGGTTCTTATTTTTTTTCCCCTTCCCTTGCCCTCCCTCCACCCCCTCCACCCTTCCCTATATGCAAAGACTTGTTTCCATTTTTTTCCTTTTCTCATATTTTTTCTTTTCCCTTTTTTCCTTTCCCCTACCCCTCCCACTTCCCCTGTTCCTTTAGACCTTTTCTTCCTGTTACACAATATCAATTATACATTTTTAAAATTACAATACCAAGATGTAGGAGACATTACCACAGATTTTACAGAATTTAAAAGGATATAGAAAGCATATTACACAAATCTGTTTTGAAATAAATGACAACTTCTAAGAAGTACCTTGGAAGATAAATTAATGAAACTAACTCTGGAGGAAATATAAAATTTGAATAGCACCTATTAAAGAAAGTATATTCCTAGCTTGAAAACCTACCTATATGACAACAGCAGGCTCATAAACATTTTAACTGATAAATTATATCAAACAATTAAAGCAGAAAAAGAAGGAACACTTCTCCCCTCATTTTAGGAAATCAACATTGTGCTAATCCTAAAACTGGATAAAGATAAGAGAAGAAAAATGTATGAGCATAGAAATTTGTTTAACAAAACAAACTATTAGAAGGCAGATCTTGCAGGATGTAGAAAGTGGTTTTGTTATAGGGATGGCAGTGTTGGTTCAGCTTTGGAAGATCCACTCCCAAAAGTCATGACTTTAAGAGAGGAAAGGCAAAAGCCATATGATCCTGCCACTAGTTGGAGAAAAAGTATTGGCCTAAATTCCACAGATGTTCATGGTAAAAGCTATCAGGAGACTAGAAGTGGAACAGGACCTTCTCAACAGATTAAAGACATGTACTCCATATTTCCAGTGAGAACACCTTATATGAATGGAGAAGATACAATGTTTTCTCCTTAAGGTGGGGAACAAGGGCAGATATGCTTACTCTTTATCTGTCCATTAAACTTTGAAACCTAGGCCCAACCAAAATAGTCTGGCAATAAAATGACACAATTAGGATAGGATTGGCAAGGTAGAAGCAAAATCTTTATATGTAGATGAAATGATCATCTACAGAGAAAATACTAAGAAATCTCTAGGAGCCCCTAGAACTTGTATTTGAATTTAGCAGGATTAGAAAACACAAGGTATATATAAAAATTCAGGTCTGTGTATACTTGCTATAAATGAAGAATTGGATATTGAAATTTAAAAGTTATGCAGGAGTACAAAGGACCTAGAAAAGTTAAAACAAAAAACAAAAAACAAAAAAACAGTGTTGGAAGATGTTTATTACCTAATTTTAAGACTTCTTCTAAAGCTACAGTAATCAAGGCAGTGTTGGTGTAAGGAAAGACATATAGATCATTGGAATAAAACAGAGAATCTAGAAATAGAACCACACATATATGGTCCACTGAATTTTGAAAGATTATTTAACATTAGCATTTTATAGAATATAAACTCAATTCAAGAGCCAAGGAAAAGACAGTGTTTTCAGCAAATGGCACTAGAACACCTGGTATCCGTATATAAAAAATTAACCTCAACCATTTATTTCCATACATGAAAATAACTTGAAGGGATCTATGAACCTAAATATGAAAGCCTAAAAGTATAAAACTTTAAGAAGAAATTCTAAGGGAAAGTGTTTATGAATTCAGGGTAGGCAAGAACTACCTAGGATACAAAAAACATGATGTATAAAAGAAAAAAATTGATAAATGAGATTCCATAAAAATTTAGAACTTTAAATGACATCATTAAAATGAAAAGTAGTCCTTAAAAAGGCCATATTTACAATGCACATAACCTATGACCAGAATATATAAACAATTCTTAGAGCTCATTAATAGACAGCCAATCAAAAAGTAGACATAAGAAGATGATAAATAGCCAGTATAGTACAAGGAAAAGTGTGTAACTCTAGAATCAGATACTAATCAGTACAATAACAAGATTGAATTACACACTCATTAGGGAGATGAAGTTAAAAGTTTTAAAAAGCCTTATCATGACTTTTTTTTTTGTTGGATTCTTCCCTTTGCTTTTAACTTGTCACGCCCAATGAATTCATTCTGCTAGCTTTCCTGGGGTTGAGATCCTCATTAACTTTTCCTAGGGTATTGTCTAAAATTTTTTGGAGTGCCGGTTTGATATTCATGAAGTTCCTGAGGTGCTCTTTGTCATGAAAGTATCTTATTTCTCCATCAATTTTGAAAGATAGTTTTGCAGGGTACATCAATCTGGGTTGGAGGCTGTTTTCCTTTAGGGCTTGAAATACATCACTCCAAGCTCTTCTTGCCTTGAGTGCTTGCATTGAGAAGTCTGTTGTGATTCTGATGGGCTTTCCTTTGTATGTGATTTGTTTCTTTTCTCTCACTGCTTGTAGCATTTTGTTCTTCTGTTGGATTTCTGGAATCCTAACTATTATATGCCTATGTGTAGGGTTTTCTTGATCAAGGCTATTTGGAGTCCTATATGCCTCACTTATCTGTATGTCAAGTTCCTTCCCCCTCCTTGGGAAGTTTTCTGCCATCACTTCTGTGAACAGTTTTTTTTATGTCATCTGCACTCTCTCCTCTTTCTTCATTGATTCCAATCATTCTTATGCTATTCTTCGCATCATCTAGCAGCTGCTGGATTGATTTCTCATGTTCCCTTACAATTTTAAAGCAATTTTTCTTTTCCTGGTGATTAATTGCAATCTTATCTTCTATATCTGAAATTCTATCCTCACATTGGTTCATTCTGCTGCACAGACTTTTGATGGAGTTTTTAATCTCCTGGAAATCTGTTTGCATCTGTTTTATGGATTCCATTTGTTTCCTATGTTGGGATTCCATCATGTTCCTCAGATCCTCTATTTTTTTAATCTGTGTCCTCTCTAGATTTATTAATCATGTCTTGCACTATCAGCAGAATCTTTGCTGTTATCTGAGTAATTATTTCTGATTTCATTTTTCCCAGATCCTCTTTTGTTGCCAGTTCAGCGAGTCCAGGTGGTTGAGTATCAGATTGTTCCATCACGTTTCCCTTTGAGGTTTCTGTACGTGATCCAGAAGTCTGTTTTTGAGGCTTATTTACGTGTCTTCCACGGAGGCGGGGGGGTGGTGCTTCTGGCACCCACGCAGTTCACCTTCTCTGCCGTAGGAGCTTGGGATGGTGGCGGGGGAGCTTCCTTCTGAGTGCTGGAATGGGCTCAGCTTCTCTGCCCTAGGAGCTTGGGATGGTGGTGGGGGAGCTTCCTTTGTAGCTTTAGTTTTAATTCCTCCAATGACTAGAAAAGTTTAGACATTTTTCCCCCATGTATTTCTGAACCAAAAAGCTTTACTCTTGTTTGAAAAGTCAATGGAGGAAATTCAAGAAAAATTGCTGATTTAAGCTACAGTCCCTTTAGCTGCTGGAAGACTACATTGTGGTTACATTGTTGTCAAATTGTTTGCAGTACCTTCCATCTCAGTTCTCTGGTGAGGTACGGGGTTCAACTTCTTGTCCCTAGTACGTTACTCCCCAGTCCTGCTCTCATCGTTTAGCTCCTAGTGTCTACTACCATTTTCCAAAGTAGTTCTTGGCTACACTGAATATGTTTTGGGAAAAGTGCTCTGCGCTAGATGAGTTCAGAGAAGACTATATATTTTATTACTCTACCAGAGACTTACAGTTCTTATTACATGGCACAGTGAAAGTATTCTTAGTTTTTAGTAACATGGAGGATGTTTGTTCAGTGGTCTGTTCTCTCCTTGTCTTGCTTGACCTTTGGAATCTATTAACACATTTGATCTTGTGCCACTGCTTGAAACATTTTTTTTACCTGTTTTTCAGGGTACCTACTCTCTTATGTTTTTCTTCTTTACCTGGTCATTGTTCTTCTGGTTTTTTTTTTCTTTGTTGTTGTTGTTTGCTTGTTTTTTTTTTTTTTTTGTCTGATTCTGTCTTCTGTTAAATCTCATAATATTGGTGTGGCTCTAAGCTCAGCCTTTGGTACCCCTTTTGCCTATTAACTTATTCTGTTAGTGATCTTGTCCAGTCTCCAGGCTTTAAAAACTGTATATTGTTTCAGTTAAGAATAGTAAGTTTTCAATACATATTGCATTGTCTGATGACTATGGTTAATAATATTATTGTATATTTCAAAATTGCTAAAAGAGTAGATTTTAAATTATTCTTACTATTAAAATGTTAAGTATATGAGATGATGGATATATTAATTAGCTTGATGGAACCATTCCTCTTTCCCTCTCAGAAATTTTATTCTACTATTCTCCTCCTTCTCCTCCAGCAATTGATTCTATTTTAGGCACAATGGTCTCTTTGGTATTCTTCAAATATACCAAACACACTTCTATCTCAGGAGTTTTGCACTAGGTATCAACCTTGGCTCATATACTGTTTGTCCAGATACTATATGACTGACTCCTTTAACAAATTTAAATCTTTACTCAAATATCATTTATTCAGTTAAGCATACCATGACTACTCTGCATGTTGAATTGTTTCTCTAACTTGTTTGACTTTAAATTTCCTTTTTCAAAATTCACAACACTTACTAATATTCTTCAAAAAATTGTTCCAGGGCTAGGGATTTAGCTCAGTGGTGCTGCCATCTGGCTCGAAAGCACAAGGGCCTGAGTTCGATCCCAGATGCAAAATTGTTGCTCCAGAACACCTAACTTGGAAAATTTTGATTTATAGGTAAATCCATACTTTACATATTTTATTTTGTCAAAATTCTATGAATTACCATTTTAACACTGACTTTGATGACCAGTAAACCTTTAAGTTCATAATGAAATATTGGTAGCTGATAAAAATAAGCAAGGCATGAAGAGGGAACTCCCTGAAACAATAGTTTTGCCTGAAAGAATGAACTCCTAAAATACAATCTGTACACTTTACAGAACTTAGTGGAACTTTTGAGGACAGTTATTTTTCAGAAATACCTAGCAGATCTTATGCCTCTTCATCTTCATTTAAATCATGTTAAAATGCCCTGCGTGTCTCCTTCTACATTTTAGGGATCAATCAATGATAAGAACCCATCTGACCTCTTCATTGAATAATCTTTTCTATACCAAATACTCAGATCAATAACAATATTAGGAAAACAATAAAAGCCATTTATTTATTTTTGCTGATGAACTTTAAATGGAAAATGGTTTGCAAAACAATAAGGCAAAGACTTAAGGACTTGGCCCACAGAAGTTCTTGGGGTTTCAGTCCAATTACAGTAAAGCATCTGTCTCTGTTGATGATGAGTTGGCTCCTTACCTTTATCCCTTTAGTGCTTTCCTTTGCAAGCCCACTAAGCTTCTTAAGAAAAGAAAAAAAAAAGACCACATCTGTCAAAATTAGAAAGTGGTAACTACCAGGAAACAAAAATTTTTTTCAATAGCTTAAGATAAATTGCCTCTTACTTTTCTTTCATTCTGGTGGTGTCAGCCAGTTTCTACACCTTTTGGCAAGGAGACAAAGAGAAAACTTGGATAGCATAGCTATGTCCCCAGTATTCATCATGGGCTATGTAGTTATTATTTTACTCATTGATGAAAAATTTAAAAAGTTATGGTCTTATTTAGACTTGATCAAGTAATCTAACAAAAAGAAATTCCAAGCCTCCAGAAATTTCCCACTACATCTGCAGAATGTCACGTAGGCAAAATACATTGAGTTGAAAATTGTTGAGCCATAGATGTTGACTGGAAGGACCTTATGAAATAATTTAGATGACTACTCCCTTCTCTTTTTTATAGACAGTCATTCTTACTATAGCAGCGGATAAGTTCCAGGACACTGAGGATAATATAACCCAATCATCCTCTATTCTCTTATATAAAATGGCATAGTATTTTTATACAAACTGCACACATACTCTCACACATTTTAAATCATCTCTATATTACTTATGCCTAATGCAATGTAAATTCAGTTTAAACAGTTTTTTGTTAAGCTTTATTGTTTAAGAATGTCATTATAATAACAAGAAAAAGTCTGCATTTGTGTTCCATGTAAAATTTATTTGCTTTTGTTTTTAAAATTTTGGTGCATTAAAAATATATTGTAATTGGCCATAAGAATAGTCAGTAGGGAGCACTATGCTGCTATTAATCTAAAAAAAAAACAACCCTTGCTTTCACTCAGTAGTACCCTTTTCTATTTCTGAGCATTCCAGAATCTCCACTAGAACATCTTTCTTTCCCACCAAGTTTCTTTTATTCCCCTCTCACATCATTCATGGGATACAAAATCAGCTGTCTTAGAAGTGAGGATACCAAAGACTTTGCTCTGTTTTCCAGGAAAGTGAATAATAGTGCTAGTGCAGAACAGTCCTCAGTGTTAACTACAATATTACCACTAGATGGAAGCATAGGCTACACATTCCCATCCAGACCACAGTATTGTTAAACTTTGTCTTTTTGAAAGGAAAAACTACAAACCAAATGCTGAATAATTTATACTTGCCAACACACACATAATAAAATGAAAAGTTAATGATGTAATATTGGATGATTCAGGCAACATATAAACAAAAACTAAATCCTGTTATTGAGAAAAATGCAATTTTTTTACCTTGGGTGATGATTAACGTTTATTGGTTCCTCTCACTGAGGAATTGCCTGTCATAAGTGATGTTTTGAAAAAGGAGTAGAAAAAGAATTAGGAGACTCAGCTCTAGGACTGGGTATGATACTTCCTGCATGACATTTGTAAAGGTTATAAAATTGCCTGGACTTTAACTTACATTTTGACCAATTAATCAAGTAGACTTAGGTCACTTACTGGGGTCTGGAGGAAGCAATAAAATGTAGTTGGCTAAGAATGTGATCTTTGGGGTTAGATTTCCTGGGATAAAATCTTAATTCTGCCATTTATTAGTTGTGTGAACATTAACATTAGCCTATTATTAAAATACTAACATATTTTCTATGAATATGTTACTTTATATGTCAACAAGGGATGACAACAGTCATGTACATATCTCAGAATTATAGAAAGAAAAGACGAGTCCATGGAGAAATAGAAATGTGGCAATGGGAAGGGAATGATCCATCTGTGCCTGCAGGAAACCTTAGCCACTGAGGAGGTGGCCTAGGGACCGAGACCCTGAAACTCTCCAGAGCTGAATTGGTCCCCAGCCAACTCCTTGCCCATGAATTCTGCACAATGAGAATGGCTGCCAGCCAACTCTAAGTCTGTTCTGCATTTTGTTTCCCCTTGGCATGGGGCAACTGAGGCACCAAACAACTGACCAACCTGATTATGGATAAAACCAATGCCCAGAGAGCAAAGATAAGCCTGGAGGATTTGCAGCTTCAGGGAGAAACAACAGACCAGTGGTGCTAGCCCTAAGAAAACCCTGCAACTACTGTAAACTACAAAAGCAGCATGAAAGTGACTCCTTCCATACAGTAGGCTAGAGTTGGAGAACAAATCCATGCAGAGATCACCATGTTTGAGAGGACCTAATAAGGAGTCATTTTGGGAAGGAATTAATTGTTACAGACACCTGCAGAACAACTACTGAACAACTTCACTTCAGGGTTTCTAGAGCTATCTTACCACAGTGACTGGGTGAGAAACAGCCATAAGAAATAGTTGCAGAGAGGGTTCAGGGTAGACATAAGCCCCTTAAGAAGACTGAACTCAGGCTGGGAAGGGCATGAGGTCCCACACTCCATGGTGAAAAACCAAGCCCAGCATTTGTGGCTTTCAAAGGCAGCTGAACCTGAAAGTGTTAGCAGTAAGTTCAGTGGTTTGCTTAATTTTCAGCTCTGCAGCCTACATTAAACACAGAGATCAGTAGTCTTATTGATATTCCCATCTACCAGTCTGAGCAGGGAAATGCATTGGCTTACATGGTAGACACAGCCTGGGGTATACAGACTGAGGGGCCTCTGGAGCAAACAAGGACCTTAGAACCCCACAGAAAGCTAGATGGAGAGAATCATGATTTGCTGAATTCTATGACTGCAGATCTTAGAAAAGAACTGTTCATCCAAAATACAGAGAAATTATTTTTGGAATACTTTTTTTTTTCTTCTTTTTTTTTTTTTTGGTGGTTTGGCTTTCTTCCTCTTTTTGTTTTCCTTTCAAAATTTTCTTTTCCATCTTACTTTTTATATCTCTGTTTTTTCTTCTTTGTTCTTCTCTGTTACTTCCACATAATTCTACTAATTTCCTTTTACTCCTTAATAGAATACTTTTTATCACTTTTCTTTCCTCCTTAGAATCTTCCAATCCTTAATTTTTCAAATTTTACTTTTTTTCATTTCCCCATTCCCCACCCCTGCTTATCTTTATTAGTATAAGGATTAAGTTTTATTAATCTTTGGATAGTTAACTCTGTTACTACTATTGAATTTTTTTCTATTGTTAGTAGAGGTAGAGTCGTCACACTTAGTATATATTTACATATGTCAATATTTGGTTTGTCTTGGTGTTTATATTATAATTATAGATCTCTTTTCTATGGGTAAGGGTGTTACATTAATGGCTCTTATGGAATGTAAACATCCAGTTTGCCTTTGATGCTATAATTGTTGCTGATTTTCTTGCTATTGGTAGGGTGGCAGAGTTGTTGATATTTGGTTTGTTCTGAATGACAATATCTGGATTGCTTTTGTGGCACTAACAATACTGTGGTCCATTTTTGGGGAACCAGGTGCTGGTCTAATTACACTGCATACTGATTAACAGAAGTGATTGGATCTTGGGACAGAGGGAAAGGTCTATTGTTAGCCACACCCAGAGTGAACCGCTGAAAAACAGACACTAAAAGGTCTACATACCATCAACAAAGTCTTTCCACTATAGTCAATCCATAAACCTCAGCATGCATAGACAAAAGAAACATGAGAATACAAGGCCACAAAATGTCTCTAAAAATTGCCAACTCCCCTAGGGCTGTTCCATGGGCACAGAGAGGAAGGAAATCAAAAGCCCCACAGTTGACTTATTTGAAATGATAGAAGAGGAGATAAGAAAATTAGATTGTCATACACCCTGATCAAGTGGGATTCATCCCAGTGATGCAGGGATGGTTCAATATATGAAAATCAATTAATGTAATACACTATATCAATAGAGCCAAGGAGATTATCTCCATAGAAGCAGACAAAGCATTTGACAAAATCCAACACGCCTTTATGATAAAAACCCTATAAAAATTGGAATAGATGGTCTCTACCTCAAACTGATAGAAGCCATCTATGAAAAACCAACAGTCAATATCATACTAAATGGTCAAAAACTGAAATCCTTCACACTAAAATCAGAAACAAGACAAGGATGTTCACTATCACCACTCTTGTTCAATATAGTTCTGGAAACATTAGCCATGGCAATTAGACAAGAGAAAGAAATAAAAGGAATAAAGATAGGTAATGAAGAAGTGAAATTGTCATTATTTGCAGATGACATGATACTCTATAGAGAAGACCCCAAGAACTCCACCAAAAGTCTTCTAGACTTAATAACCAAATTCAGTCAAGTAGCTGGATACAAGGTCAACACACAAAAATCAATAGCTTTCCTCTACACCAATGACAGACTCACTGAGAGAGAAATAGGGCAGATAATTCCTTTCACAATAGCATCAAAAAAACTGAAATACCTAGGAATCATCCTAATGAAAGAAATCAAAGACCTCTTCTCTGAAAACTATGGCACTCTGAAAAGAGAGATTGAAGATGATATCAGAAAATGGACAGACATCCCCTGCTCCTGGGTAGGAAGGATTAATAGAGTGAAAATGGCCATACTTCCAAAACTGCTATATATATTTAATGCAATTCCAATTGAGATCCCAGCAGCATACTTCATAGACCTCGAGAAAACAATCCAAAAATTCATTTGGAGCAAGAAGAGACTCAGAATAGCAAAAGCAATTCTAGGTAACAGAGAGATGGCAGGGGGTATTACAATCCCCAACTGGAAACTATACTACAAAGCTACTGTGATAAAAACAGCATGGTACTGGCAAAGAAACAGACTTGAGGACCAGTGGAACAGATTAGAAGATGCAGAAACAATGCCAGACACAGCCATCTCATCCTCGATAAAGGAGCCAAACACCCTCACTGGAGGAAAGATAGCCTCTTTAATAAATGGTGCTGGAAAAATTGGGCTTCAACTTGCCAAAGATTAAAACTAGACCTATATCCCTCACCATGCACTAAACTAAAATCAAAATGGATTAAAGATCTAAATATTAAAATAGAAACTCTGAACAAGTTGGAAAAGAGGTTAGGTAGAACCCTTGAAGACATTGGTGTAGGAAATGATTTTATGAACAAAACCTCAGTTGCCAGTGAACTAGCACAAACAATCAACAAGTGGGATCTCTTCTCATTAAAAAGCTTCTGCACAGCAAGAGAAACCACCAGCAGTGTGAAGAGACAACCCACAATGTGGGAAAAAATCTTCACCTGCTCTTCCTCAGACAAAGGTCTACTATCTTGAATCTATAAAGAACTTAAAAAGATCAGACCTCCCAAATTTAAAGACCCAATCCAAAAATGGGCATCTGAAATGAACAGACATTTCTCAGACAAAGAAGTAGAAATAGCAAATAAATACATGAAAAAATGTTCAACATCACTGGTCATTCGAGAGATGCAAATGAAAACAATGCTGAGATTCCACTTCACTACAGAAAGAATGGGTGCTGTCATGAAATCAACCAATAACCAATGCTGGTGGGGCTGTGGGGAAAGAGGAACCCTGCTCCACTGCTGGTGGGAGTGTAAACTGGTGCAAGCACTGTGGAAATCAGTATGGAGATACCTCAAAGAACTAGGACTGGAATTCCCATTTGACCCCACTATTTCACTGCTGGGGATCTTCCCCAAAGAATTAAAAGAATCATACCACAGTGATATATGTGTGCCCATGTTCATAGCAGCACAGTTTGTAATAGCTAAAACTTGGAAACAGCCCAAATGCCCATCAACTGGAGACTGGATAAAGAAAATGTGGTTTTTTTATAAAATGGAGTACTACTCAGCCATAAAAAATGAGAAATTAGAGACATTTATAGCTAAGTGGATGCACATTGAGGCAATACTCTTAAGTGAAATAAATAGGACACACACGTGTAAATACCAAATAGTTTCTCTGGTGTGAGAAACTGAAAGTGTAAATAAGGACTAAATGTATAATTGGTAATGTGAAATAGGAAGAAAAGGGGCAAAGGGGAAGAAAATGGGAGGGCTAGGGGAAAGGATAGAGGGGAATGGGATTAATATGAGAAAATGGAAAAATAGGAACAAACTCTTTGTAAATAGGGAGGAATGGAGGGGTTGAAGGGAGGGCTGGGCAAAGGTGAAAAATAAGAACCAAGAGAGACTATGTAAAGGTGCAAATTTCCAATGATGAATGTCATTATATTGTATACCTAAAATGTACCAATGATTAGAATGAATAATCGATAATGTAAAATAGGAAGAAAAGGTCCAAAGGGGTAGGAGTAGTGGGAGGGGCAGGGGAAAGGAAAGAAGGGAAAGGAAAAATGATGAGAAATGGAAAAAATGGAAATAAAGTCTTTGTAAATTGGGAAGGGTGGAGGGCATGAAGGGAGGGCTGGGAATGGGGAAAAAATAAGAACCAAGATGCATTATATAAAGGTACAATTCCCAATGAGAAATGTAATTGTGTTGTATACCTACAATGTACCAATAAAAGGATTTAATACAAAAAAAAGAAAATTAGATTGATAGGTTTAGTTCAAAGAAGATAGAACTAAACAGAAAATAGACTTAGTAAACAAAACATTCAGCAAGTTTACAGAAGACACTAATAAAAACCTCAGGTAAATAAAATGATACAACATATGACTGCACAGTTTAGCAAAGAATTACACTCCATGAAAAGGTACCAAACATAAATTAGGATATTAAAAATTCTATTGAAAGTATGGGTAACAGAAGTGACCAATCTGAGGACAGAGTGTCAGAACAAGAAAATAGGGTTGATGTTGATGAATACTTTCTTACAGATACCTTAAAAACAACAAGAAAATATGAAAAATAGATAAAAAGTTGCAAGATGGTGCAAAGAAGGCTAATCTAAGATTAATAGGAATTAGTAAAAAAAGAGACAGAAGAGTACAAATGGTATAAAAATCTCATTTATAGAAGTAATAGTAGAAAACTTTCCTAATATGGGGAAGAGTTTAACATCCAGATAAGCAAGGCATATAGAATGTGATAGCCATAATCAGAAAAGAACCTGTCCATGACACATCATAGTTAAAATATCAGAAGTCCAACACCAGACAGAATCTTAAAATCTGCTAAAAAACCAATAAATCACTTATAAAGGAAAACCCATTAGAATTATAGCAGATTTCTCAGCACAAACCTTAAAAGCCAGGAGAGCTTGGAGTGAAGTGTTTCAAACCCAAAAAGAAAACTTCCAACCCACACTGATACATCCTTCAAAACTATCTTTCAAAATTGATGAAGAAACAAGGTCATTCCATGACAAAGAATACCTTAAGAAATTTGTGATCACAAAAATAATACTCCAACAAAATTTTCAAGGATATCCTAAAAAGAGACAATGAAGTCAACAATGTCAAATACCTAATTGCATGAATATATCGGGCCAGATGAGCAGTTAAGCAGAAGGGGAAAAAAAGGAAACCAGAAACAGGAAAATAATGCAATGACAGGAATAATTCATTACTTTTCAGTAATAACACTCAATGTGAATGGTCTTAATTCCCCAAAAGTCACAGGATTGGTATAATCAATCAAGAAAAATAATCATGATATGCTGTGAACAAGGAATAGTTTTAATCCAAATCAAAATGCATTCGCTAAAAATCAAAGGATATTAAACAATATTTCATGCAACAAAGTCCTGAAACCAAGCAACAGTAGCTATGCTACCTTCAGGCAAAGTGGACTTCCAGCCAAAACTGATTAGAAGAGAAAAAGACAGTTGCTACATATTGGTCAAGGGAATAATTCAACAGGAAGTGATACATTATAAATATAAATGCACTGAACAATGGCACCCTTTCCCTCCCACCCATTTGCCTGAGAAACATCAAGTATTGTCTCCTGCAGACCCTAACCATTCTCCCTGTTCCAATCAGGTATCCCCTTTCAGTTTCCTTATCTACACTATAAATAAAGATGCTGAGAATGCAAGCTAAGCTTTTTGTCTCATCAGGACAAAGAGTTACCGTCTAGTCTCAGCTGTGTAAACTTTACTGCCTGTCATCTTTCTTTTTTTTTTTTTTTGTCTTATTCTTTAAATTTCTTAATCTCTCACCATTGTTTCTCACTCCATAAACCCTTCATCCACTGGCCATGGCATTATTCCATGGGTATTATCAGATCATAGTGTAATAAAACTAGGAATCAATGGCAAAGGAAACCAGAAAGATTATGCAAACACATGGAAATTAATACACTCGAATAATCAATAAGTCATTGTGGTGGATTAACTAATGGTCAATTTGAAATGCCCAGCTGAGCTGGATCAGTGTGGTTGGGGGCATAAAAAGAGAACTGGCATAAAAAGAAAACTGGTGGGGGAAATCATGGGCTGCTGATTTTCTAGGAGAAGCTCAGTTGCTGCGGTTGCTTTTTCTGATGCAAACTTGAGTGTTTTCCTCCGAGAAGCTCGGGGCCTCGCTATCGCTGGGAATCGCTGCTGTTCACCTTAGGGGATCTTCACCTTGAGCGTTCCAATGTAGATTCCTCAGCCAGGTAGCACAAATCCTTCACCCACGAGTGCATGTTTTCTGGCTTCTACCACTGGCCTTTGGGTCTTCCAGGTGCAGATCCTCAATACGGACAAGCTGGAGACATTGCCATGCACTCAAGGCCACTGGATGGACTCATGGAAGATGTTAGGCTTTCAGTTGGACTTGGGCAGGACACTGCTGTGGAATCCAGGCCCTCAGTTGGATTTTTTGGGTCTATAATGTGCAATTAGATCTTCTAAACCCCTCTGCATTTGACTTTTTGGGTGACCAGTATAAAATAATCCTGTAAATTATGTGTCCTATATTAAATCTATTCCCTTGCAAAACCCTGATACAACAGTCATAGAAGACATCAAGGAAGAAATTAGACAGTTACCAGAGTCAAACAATAATGCTAGTACAGAATACCAGAATTTATGGGACACAATGAGAAAGAGTCCGAAGAGGGAAGTGTGCTTCAAATCAGCATGTTTTATTATATAACCATTAATAATCATTATATCCTATTTAGGAATTTATTCTGAAAACTCTTAGTTTTACAGTTGCTTTAAACCCATGGGAATTCAGCTATATGAACTACTTTTAAGAGTAAGTTCACAATTTAGGTTGCATTTTAAAAAATTAACGAAAGCACAATTTTTGTTATGGCAAATAGAATTGAGCTACTTTAATTCTGGCATTGTATAGCATCATTGGGAATTTTTATTTGCATTTATAATTCTCAATAGTAAAATAGGATGCAAATATTCTATTGTTGAATAATGTTTTTGGTATAGTGTTTATGTTTGGAAAGTCTGTTTTAGTTCTTCAATCAAACATACAATGATTTTGGTGAACCTGGTTATAGTGCCTATTCCTTGTGAATAAAGAAGATAACTTTGGGAAAGTAAATTACAAATTTTTGGAAATTTAAGCATGAAATAAATTAGCATTAATTATTAATTAATCAGACAGACTAAAATGTAAATGTACTATTTTTGTTTTAAAATATAAATATGATTAATGATATTAACCTGTTTCATTTCATTTTTATTCTTTAATATGTACCTTATTCTTTTTTTACTGGCACAATATGAAACCCCTTAACCAATATTTTTTATTCTTTGCATTCTTTTTCTGATCATGACTGTCACTTGTTTAATATTGTGATTATTATTGAGAGTGCTTTTATCACTCAGGACAGATGTTTAAAAAATATCAATTCTACCTGCCAAATAATATAGTTATGCCCACTGAACCTTATGCAATGGCAATTTCTCTTTAAGGTAGTACTTTATGAAGTGAGGGCATTAGCCCACTGAAAGGCAAATTCACTCTTGCATCACTCACAATAAAAAATACAGAAAACAACTTAAAGGTCCATTAATAGGTGAATAAATAAACTGTAATGTTTACAAAAAAACAGCTACTGCATAATGGTACATTGATTAAAACTAGTGGTACATATGAGATTGATGAATTTCGAAAAAATAACCTGCAGTGTAAAGTAAGCTATACAAAGGAGTACATACTATAGGAGTTTATTCATAAAACGAGCAGCATTATTATGATGAAATAACCTACATTAACAACTCATTTCCTCTAAAATAATTTGATCTTTCCCTTGGCCAAAACTATCCTCTCCTAAATATATTCAGTTTGTACTATTTTTACTTCCAAGTATAATATAGAAAAAGCCAAAAACTGAATCTGGTTTCCATTTGCCTCTGCTTAGAAGAATGACTGTATGATTCTTTCTATAATGTATCATGCATCCACTCATCTCCCTTTTAAGACGTGTTCCTTAAAATATCTTTATGACAGTCTTATAATTGTGCCCTCTTAATCTACTCTGTCCATAATAGTTTGCATTTATATAAACTTCTTTCTCTCCTACTTTGAGTCTCTTCTGTTCCTCTCATCTCTCTTTATTTTAAAATAAAATGTTATCATCTATATTTTAGGAATTTCAACCATTCAGATGGACATTATTCTATTCCTTTATTAATCAAATTCATTTTTTGGTACTCATGTTAATATTAATTTATTTTTCCTAAAGGGAGTGGAGGGGTTGAATGGAGGAAAGGGGAATGGGAAAAAATAAGAATCAAGATATATCAGGTACAGGTACAAATTCCCAATAATGAATGTGATCATAATGAATACCTAAAATGTACCAATCAACTTAATGAATAAAAAAATTTTAAAATGAAGTTTCAGTGAATTACTTAGAGACCATTTAGCGAGGCAATTACTTTATAATAATTGCCATGGATTATGAGTCTGTTATAAATTATACATGAAGCCATAGAACATAGCACAATGCCTGACATAATGTAAGTGCTTAAATAAATAAAAGAAATATATAGCTTTTGTTATACTAGATATATTGATGTAAGATTTATGCATATCATACCCCATATGCAGGTTAAATAAAACAATTGACACTGATAAAATTATGGTTTCCTTTAATTTTCTTCTCCCCTCCTCAAATATACTGAATATAATGTTTCATTGAAAGGAATAAATAATAATTTATTTTTCCAAACATTAAGTACCCCTTACTGTATTTCAGGTGCTTTACTGTATACTGGGCATGAACATAGTGAAGCGGAACACTGGAATATGCTATAAGGCAAACAAAGTCAATTTATTACTTATAGATTAGTTACCATGAGACAACAGAAGCCTTGGATTCATGACAAATCAGTCTCCTAGAGCACAGCCTATACTTGCACATGCTGCATTCGTGCCACAGCTGAGGGACCCTGGAAAGCAGCCTGCCCAGAGTGTAGTACCCTAGGGAATGCTGAGGTAAAACCTTGAAGGATATGCTGTTTCTGGAGGGAGGGCTAGTAATGCTTGCAGTAATCATGGAGCAAGAGTGCTGCTGTCAAATCTCCCAAAGTGTCAGATCCTCCTTATTTTACATCTGCCAAGAACGTGTAAAATGATGAAATTGGCTCTCTGCAGATATGGCGAACTCTTCCTTTCTGTGTATTTCCAGAAATATTATCTGAAACAAGAACCAGATAAGGAAGAAGGTGTAGGCTCCCCCGAGAAGCCCCATACCCCTGTATCCTCAGTTATTAGAACTTCTTCCTGATGATGGAAAGTTTCCATCTTCCTGATGATGGAAAATGTCAGGATGAATTTTACCTTTAATAAAATATTCGTTTTACAACTCATTATTACCCTGACAAAGGAAATGTTAACCAAAATGTAACAAAATACCAGGAGCTTTGCATCTTATTTTAAGGTTTTGCATCTGTATTTCTTTGAATTTTCCAAGCTACCTTTCCTCCCATAGGCCATGAGACCATGACTCTTCTTTGCCATTTAGTAGAAAAGTTAACACAAATTTTCACTTTACACAAATTTTCACTTTAGGTGTGTATTGATCAAGATTCAAGGGAATAAAATAAAATGTTTATTTAGTTTTTAATACAGAAACATTCCCTGTTCCATTTAGTAGATAAACCATCTACAATTTTTTTTCATATTTTGACAGTTCATGAGAAACTCTTAGTACTGAAATGATACAAGTTTACATGGGAAAAATGACAATAAGTATACTATTGTATTCTTACTTAATTCCTATAAGAAGATGTATGAGTGCCATAGATTTAATTTTCATGAAGAACTCAATATACAAGAGGAAAAATGTCAAGACAATTGTTCCTCTCACTTTAACTTATTTCAGAAATGTCATTTGGAGAAAATGATATTTACTTCTTTCTGTCTTCAACTACTCTCAAGGAAGTGGCTTTTCATATAAAATAACTCACTTTTATATATTTTTACAGTTTCAACATTATTATTCTTAAAACTGAATTTTTTGCCAACTCTTTCTTAAATTTTCTATATTGTGCCTTTTTGAGTTAGAGAAGATTCTTTGAGATAATTAAGATTCTTTGAGATTTAAGGCAGCATAGTTTTAGAGAATGAAGGATTTATCTATTTTTATACAGAACTGGTGACTGAGCTATAGAAGTATGAATATATGTTGGTATGCCACTCACTTGATTGGTCTTGCTGTGAGAACTTGGGAGTTGTAAATGGAAGGTATGCAAATATTCCCTTAAATGGTGATATATTTAAGCCTGCCATTTTTTAAGTAGGCATATCCTATTGTAGATCACCAAAGAGATTGAATGCATAAACATATTGTATGTCCAGTATAACACAAAACTTATCATTAAAGAAATGCATTGTGGGGATACTGACTAGGATTTTTCCCCCTCTGTGATTCTTTGGGATTTATCTTTCTTATTTCCCAAGCTTTTAAAACTCATGTGTAGATTTTTTGCTCAGGATTTTTTCTTACCCTGCCTATTTTTTTTTTTTTTTACTTGTGCAACATTTTATTGCTTGCATATTTCATGTGAAATGAACAAAGTCAGAAGACTCATGGTCTTGCTGAACCCTTAGTTCCTCATCTGAAAATTGGAGGTGATAATACTTATTTTACAGAACTGCTGAAGATTGAATGAGATAGATAAACTGTTTTCCGCTCAGGTAACTGGTGAGGATAATCTTATATTTGCTACTGTAATCTGTTGTTTATCATCTCAATGCTGTTATTAATAAATGCATTAAGACAAGTACCAATGTTAACACTTTAATTTTGATCTAATAATAGCAAAAGAAAAAGCACAAAAAAGGCCCTATCTTGCCTATCTTTATGTTATGAAGTTTATTAATTTATTTCATTTCTTCTCATTTGAATATTTAAACAAAAATTATAATTTCTAGAATTTAAATTGAAGTCAGGTATTCAGAACACTTGCCAATCTTTCTATTATTCCACTTGTAATATCAAAAGGGTTAGGGAAGAAAAATTCTTATAATTTCTTAAAAATAATTTGCCTCTCAAATATTAAAAGACATTCTTCTTATTTCAAATTATCAATTATTCATTTTAATCATTTTCATCCTTATTTACACTTTCAGTTTAGGGAAAGGGAAGAAAGGAAAGGAAAAATTATGAGAAAGAAAAAAAAGGAAACAAAGTCTATGTAAATAGAGAAGGGTGGTGGGGGTGAAGGGCGCATAGGTAATGGGGAAAAAAATAAGAACTAAGATACATTATGTTCAGGTACAAACACCCAATGATAAATGTAAATGTATTGTATACCTAAAACGTACCAATTAATATATATTTATAAAATACTTTCTTAATAACTGGATGATAATTGCTTACACTGATAGGTCATAGAAGTATCTTGATTCTACAAATAAACTGGCTAATGTGTTTTTTCTTTTTTTCTTAAAATGGGACTTATTTTAGCATCACAAGCTTAACACCAGAGGTGCAAGTCTATGTGCGACTGAGTTAAGAATGACTGCACTCTAATTTAAGAGCTACTAAATACATATTTTTTGCCAAACAAATTAATGTATTCACATACGAAAGGTATTTGGAGAAAGCTATTAAAATGTATATGTTATGATCACAATATATGGTAAATGTTTAAATTAAAAAATTTCGGTGTAAAAGACACATTTCTATTAATTCCCCTCAAAATACTCTCCTTCACTTTGAACACACTTATTCTATTGTTCCTGCCGCTTCCTAAACAGTTCTGGAAGTCTTCTTTTGTGAATGTTTTTCATTGCACTGACTTGGCTGCCTCAATGTCCTGAATTGAGTCAAAATATTTACCTTTCATGATGATTTTGACTTTGCTGAGAGCCAGAAGTTGCATTTTTGCCAAGCCTAATGAATAAGGTGGATGAGGACACATCATAATGTCTTACAAGCCTGTACTTTTATTGGATGACACTCAGCAGCAGCAATCACCTTATTTTTAATCATCCCTCTTAAAGATATCCAAGAAGGAAGACTTCAAAAACTGATGCAGAAAATGGAAATGAAAATGGGATGAGTATGTTTGAAGAGAGGGATTAATGACAATGGATCATTTACAGTAATAATTTTTTAAAAATTTAAACACATACCATATATTCTGATCAGCCCTTATATTGTGCTATAAGTTTGAGGAAGGTAAAATCAAGTTGATTAGAACTTTGGGGAGATCTTGAGGCATATGTAATTGAATAACGTAAAGATAATGGACAGAAAACAATGGAAATGGAAATTTAACTTACTATCCTACTACACAACCAATTAATGTCTTAGAGGAAAGAATGAGTATATCATTAATATTAAGATAACACCCAAGTTTTTTCAGTAGAATGTTCAGGGGATGAGAGAAAATCCTTTTGAACCTGAACTAGAGACTTATTTTCAGAAACTTTAGCATAAAATGTTTTTTTCTGAATTCCATGTAACACTTCACTGTTAATATTTAAAATTTTAAGGTATTTATGAGTGACAGATTATTGTACCAGTCAGTTAGTGTTTAAAGACCACATCCATAATCCATTCAGTGATTAAATGACTTTAAAAAAACTCACTTCTCAAAGTTATTTATAAAACAATGTTTTAAATGTATTTTAAAAGGAGAAGCATGGTACTTTCATATCTTATTATACATATTATCACTAGAATGCCGCCTGGCTCACAAGTGCAAGGTCCCAAGTTTGATCCCCAGTACCCCACAAAAAATGATTTAATGTCATATTATCACTAGGAAAGGACATCAGAAACAAAGGAATTCCAATCCCATTGTATTATCATTTTTCGTAAACTAATTTTTTCCTTACCATCAGAGAGAGAGAGAGAGAGAGAGAGAGAGAGAGAGAGAGAGAGAGAAAATAGTAATGAGTAGATAAGATGCAGATAAGATATAGATGATCGAGTTGGTCCTCATAAGACTGATATTGTCAGCCTGTTATTTTGTTTTGGTTTTTGGTACCAGGGACCAAACTTGGGCCCTTGCACTTGCAAGGCAGGCACAGGAACCACTGAGTAAATCCCCAGCCCAAGACTGATATTGTCTAGGGCTGCAGATGTCCTTATTTCTGGTGTTCCTTGTCATCTACCTCATCACCATGGTGGGCAACACTGGACTGACTGCTCTCATCTGGAAGGAACCCCACCTTCATACCCTCCTGTATTTATTCCCCAGAAGTATCCTTTGTAGATAGACTTCATCCTCTATGACCCCCAGGGAGCTTACCAATTTTTCATCTAAAAATCACATGATATCTTTGTTTGAATGCTTCACTCAGTTTTATCTTTTTTGCTTCCAGTGCAACCACAGAATGTTTCCTCCTGTTAATGATGGCCTATGACTGCTATGTAACCATATGTAACCTCTTGTTTTAACCAATGGTAATGTCTTTGCACTTGGTTGATAAGTAAGTCATATGTAATTTTTTGGACACCCTATGATTCATATCATTTAGATTAATCTAGGATTAATTTAGATAATCATAGAATTATCATTTAGATTAATCTTACACAGTTCTAAAATGATATATCATTTGTACTGTGAAATCATGACATTGTATACAATTTTTTGCATGGAACCATTAATTGATAAATCAGTACTTTCTATTTTTGTTATTCTATACAAGAATTTTGCTTTATGAGCACCATAGTCTATTATATCCACATTCTCTTTGTCAACCTGAAAAAGAATCCTGAGAATGGCAGAAGCAAAGACTTCTCCACTTGCAGTGCCCATCTGCTCTTTGTCTCCTTATTCTATGGCACTCTCTTCTCTATGTATTTGACCCTTGGGTCTGGCCAGATAAATATCACGATAAAGTGTACTCACTGTTCTGCACCATTGTAATCTCCCTGTTAAACATCTTTATAAACTAAGAAACAAAGAAGTTTTAGGTGCTCTGTGGAGAGCCAACAGCTCTATAAGTATTAAGATGGACAACTTGGATTTCTTATGAAAGGGTTAAGTAAAATATTGTAGAGCTTGTTGCCCAGCTCTGAAGAAGTTAGGCATAGGACAAAGTGATAAGAACAACACAAAGACACGGAGCTAGGGAAAAGAAAACGCGGGACTGTCTCAAGGCCTGGGGGATTTCCAGATGTGCCTTATGTAAGATGTTTTCTATTCTTGAGTGCTATAAAAGAGAGCAATAAAGTCAATAAAGCAGCTCGGTAACAGAGAGCCCTCCCAACTCTGTCTTTTCTTTCTTTTCTCAATCCTCACTTCCCCATTCAGAAACCATTCGACAGGTGACGGCGGGCTCTGTCACGGGGGGCGCCCGAACAGGGACCTGAATATAGGGAGGCAGTTACAGTAAAGGACGCCGCGGCTTGTGGATCCAGTAAAGGTAGGAGCGGCGATATTACTCGGAAACAAAAATGGGACAAGGTAATAACAAGATGTTGTTTGTACACACTCTTAAAAACATGCTCCAAGCCCGAGGTACCCGGGTCGGACAACAACAACTATACAATATTTTGGAGTTTGTTGAAAAAGTTTGCCCCTGGTTCCCCGAAGGAGGAACTGTTAACTTAGAGTTGTGAAATAAAGTAGAAAAAAACCTTCAGGACTATTATGATGGTCATGGACCCACTAAAGTCCCTATAGATGCTTTTAGTTTACGGACTTTAATTAGAGATAGTTTAGATCCTCGACATGAGAGAGAGAGGGTTAAAAGACCCTCCTCAAGTCCTTCTCTGGAAAAGTCTGACAAGGCTGATGTTCCTGAGACTGTCTCTTCACCTCCCACAGAAAGTGAAACTAAGCCATCTGCCCCATCGGCTTGTGCTGATGCAGAGCCTGCACTAAATAAAGGCCTTTTTCCGGATGAGGCTCCCTTAGACCCAGGAGATGCTGATGATTTGAAAGAGGAGGCTGCTAGATATAATAATGAGGACGTGACCAAAAAGATTACTAGGTTGGAAAAGACATTGAAGTCTCTTTGTCAGTGGTGACAGACAGGCTTAAAGGTGGAAGAGGAAGGCCAAAAGACTCAGGACGAGGGAGACATAGTTCCTAACATAATTGCTGGTCTTGATCCCCCGCCGGTTACAGGTCCAAGATTAATAATAATAAAAAAAACCTGACCCTCTTATAGCCATGATCAAACATCCCCCAGGTCCCAGACCTTTGTCTGTCAATTCTCGGTCTCTGTCGCCATTACAAGCTACCCTGTAACATGCGGTTGACAGAGGGGAAGATACCCAAGGTTAACAATAATTATAGATTTATGGTAAAAAATTTTAAAAAGGGGGGACAACTTCAAAATGCTCTTTTTGTATTTACAGGTGTAAAAGTGCTTTTATTCCTTCTGATTCTAATCTCAAGAGATCGCTGTTAATTGACTATTCCAAAGTTTTTGACCAGCCATACAATTATAAATATAATAATCATAAAGAAGATATTATAATTCAATTTGGCCAAATATATTTGAGTGCACTCTAATTTTATAAATTGTCTTTTATGTTTGTCTGTTGTCTGTTTGTGCAGTTGAGCTCATTTTTTTTTTTTTACAATAAACAGTTGTAAAATAAAAAGATATATATATTCATATTATTTGTTTGTCAAAGTAAATAGAGTCTGTGGGGACTCCCTTTGATAAATAAAAAAGTGGCCACCCGGAAAATAATTATTCTGGTCTTAATTCACTAAAGAGACCCCCTAGTAAATTTCATAATCTTACAGGAGGAACAACAATAACAATAACAAAAAAAAAAAAAAAAAAAGAGGAGGAGGAGAAGGAGAAAGTGAGATGGAGGGGCTGCCTGGAAGAGAGAGCTGTGAGGCCTAGCAGTAGTCAGGTTGTCAGTGGGCAGGTGTGTGAGATGGGGTGGACATGTGTGATGGCAGGAGTGAGGGCAGAGGATAAAAGCATGTGGCACAGGAACGTGGTGGGAGAATCAGAGGCAGATGTTTCCAAGAGTGTTTTCAGAATTCTGTGTTTAAAAAGATTATTGAAAAGTTACAAGGAACTAAGGTTGTGGGAGCTGGAAAGAAATCATGGACTATAGGGACATGTACATTTGTGCTTATACAGAGAACAGAGATTTGATAGTGTGTCTCATGCCAAAGTCCAACAGGGAGAGCAATGAAAATGAGGTCAGTTGATGTTGGAAGATCGGTATCACCCTTCCTGCCCATATTATATACAGGAGATTAAATTGGCCATGCCCCTTGGTACCATATTTACTGCATCAGGACATGAAGAGGCACAGGACTTTCTGCCCTGTGGCGTTGGACGATGTGTTAATAGAACTGCCTCCTGGGAACGATGTGTGGGAGATCAACCATACCGATTCAACATCTCAGGCACTTCCAGCTACATTTTGGATTGGTCAGCTACCTGGCCTGTTCTCAACCTAACTCAATCCATTCCATCCTGCGCAATTTTTACCGGACTTTGGTAGACTGATAAAAAATATGGCCAACCCTATCTTTGGAAGTTGGCTGCTGCCCTCCTCCTGTTGGAGGGGAAGATCGGCAATGGGTCAGCCACAGGAGGGACAATGAAACAGGTTAATGTTACCATTTGTATAAGACCACCAGTGTTGTTAATCGGAGAGATTGGGTTGTCATTTTTAAATGAGTCAATGTATAATGTATCCTGTACTAATTGTATTTTAAGTAATTGTGTTGTTTCTCCTGTGTCTAATGGATCTCGGGTTATGGTTTTGAAACATCCTAGTTTTATAATGATGCCTGTCAATATATCTGAGCCCTGGTATTCCAGTCAGGGCATACAAGTCCTTGAAGATCTTAAAATGGCCCTGCAGAGATCTCGGAGGGGGGTAGGTCTGGTGATAACAGGGATTGCTGCGCTCATTGCATTAATAGCCTCTTCTGCGATGGCTGCTGTGGCCTTGGCTGAAACAGTTCAAACTGCACAATTTGTTAATCAATTGTATAAAAATGTGACATTGGGTTTGGAGACACAGGAGGATATTGACAGAAGGGTGGAACATAAATTGAATGCCCTATATTCAGTAGTTTTACATTTGGGAGATGAATAGGAAACCTTAAAAATGAAATTTAAGCTACAATGTCATGTAAATTATAATTGGATGTGTGTTACTCGAAAGGAATTTAATTTTTCACAATATAATTGGGAAAAGGTTCGATTGCATTTGCAGGGTGTGTGGCATCACGAGAACGTGTCCCTGGATCTGTTGTGCTTACATCAGGAGATAGTTGCCTTACAGGAAGCCAAACCTCTCCATTTTGATGCCTCAGAATATGCTCAACAATTTTTAAGTCAATTGTTAGATCATTTGCCTTCCCTGATGGGAGTCTCCCATATGTTAATTGGTCTTTTGGTGGTGATTGGAGTTCTTTTGCTGATTTGCTTGTTGCTCCCTTGTCTATTGAAATTTGTCTTGCAGA
The DNA here is from genome assembly GCF_053883595.1 of Heterocephalus glaber. Taxonomy (NCBI): domain Eukaryota; kingdom Metazoa; phylum Chordata; class Mammalia; order Rodentia; family Bathyergidae; genus Heterocephalus; species Heterocephalus glaber. The sequence goes on from NW_028258138.1 coordinate 46,274,220, forward strand.
CCTTTTCCCGTGCCTTTGGAGAGATTCATGGCCTTTGGCTTCGTGCTTTGCCTCCCCGACCGGTAATTTAATCTGAGAGGCTGGCAGTCAATGATGGGTAAGGAGTGAGTCAGTGAAATTACCGACCTAAGACAGAGGTCGGATAAATTCTGTCCTTTCCTCAATGATGGGTAAGGAATTTCAGAGTGACCCTCCACCTAAGACAGGCACAGTCTTCTTCATGGTGGTCATTTTTATAAAAATAGAGGGGGAGATGTGGAGAGCCAACAGCTCTATAAGTATTAAGATGGACAACTTGGATTTCCTATGAAAGGGTTAAGTAAAATATTGTAGAGCTTGCTGCCCAGCTCTGAAGAAGTTAGGCATAGGAGAAAGTGATAAGAACAACACAAGGACACAGAGCTAGGGAAAAGAAAACACGGGACTGTCTCAAGGCCTGGGGGATTTCCAGATGTGCCTTATGTAAGATGTTTTCTATTCTTGAGTGCTATAAAAGAGAGCAATAAAGTCAATAAAGCAGCTCGGTAACAGAGAGCCCTCCCAACTCTGTCTTTTCTTTCTTTTCTCAATCCTCACTTCCCCATTCAGAAACCGTTCGACAGGTGACGGCGGGCTCCGTCACGGTGCTCTGTGAAAAGTGAAAAATAAATATTTTTCAAGAAACTGTCCTTATTGTTTCTATTTAAACGTTTGTTTAAATAAATCATTATATGTTCTACTTTTTGCATATAGTAAGAACCTAATACATGTCATTAAATGAGTGAACAGAATAACTTAAACCAGATATATTGTTTTAGTTATAACCTATAATCATCAAAATGGAATGAGCACTTGACAATAGATTCTAATTGCTGGTTGTTTTCAACCCACACTCGAAGGCGAAACTGAAGTCACCGTACAAAGTGTAACATGAATGAACTCTTGCATTTCCAGATATAAATATTTCAAAATTCTTTTAAATGTATGCTGTTTTTGAGACTCAAGATGTGTAAACTCTGTTTAAAAAGTACGTCCTTCTAAAATAAAAGTATGTCCTCCTAAATAATTCTTGAGCAATGTATTTTTCAAATTCTCTGTTTTGTAGATTTTTATCAATATACAAGAAATATGAAAATTAAAATATTGTTACAGTAAACATATCTCCTTGAGGAATGTAAAATGAATAATTCTATGTTATCTAAAAGTAACATTTAAAGCAACTTGTATTGCTATTGCAGTCACTAAAAAAGATGTAAAAATTTGTTAATCAGAATACCTAAGATAATTTCAAGTCTTACTCTGTATCATAATTATAAAAGCTCTGAATTCTTTCAAAATTTCTACTTTTTAACTTATTGGCTAAATCTGCTCAGCATTCTGTACCTGAATACAGTTTTTTTTCTGGAATTGTTAAATATCTAATGTAGCAAGAATATTTAATCAACTTTTAGTGAAATCAATGAAACATTATTTCTCTATCAAAGCTGTATATATTTGCTGTCCACTCCTTTTGCTGGTACACATTTAACCTTCTGACTTTATTACATATGACCTTGTGAATATGCACGATAAAGGAAAAATATCTCTCCTTATATGTGCCAAATTTCTTGCATCTCCATCATTTTAAAAGAAATATTTGAAGAAATAGTAATTTGCTGGTCATAACCAAAAACTCAGCATGGGGCAGACTGGCTTTAGGCACAGTTTGTTTGTGGCTCAGTTTCTTCAGATTCCAGCTCCTCTTACTGCATTGCACTGTCCCTTCTGCTGTGTGGGCTCCAATTCAAGCAGGTCTGCCTTTGGGATTATAGAATCTCTAGACGTTCTTGTCTTCTGGTTTACCCAGTCAAGCCCAGTGGCAAAAACCCCCATTTTTATAAAAAAAATGTGCTAGTCAGACAGAATTGTTTTGGATATATGATTGCTGAATGTCAATATATAGCCTTTCTTTGTGAACTTTATCCCTTTGTTGTTTCAATAATAATCTCTACTTATTTTAGGTATGACATGGAGGCCAGAGTATTACATTCTCCATGCTTTCTTCAGCCACATTGTACAAAGCAGGATGGTCATTTTAACATCTTCCAAAAGGAAAATAGGCACAAAAGAACCCAGAGTTAATGGAGATAACATATTTTTGTAAATATGAAACTATAAATATTTAATTTTCTATTTTAACAAGCTTATTTTCATGGTTCTTTGGGTGGTAAAGTGCTAGTATTTTAATATTTGACTTTTTTGCCAGCTAATCTTTGGAGTAGAGCTTCTAAATTTATTTATATTTTCTTTACTATATTCTTTGCTAAGTTTGGGAGACCAAATTCTGGTCTTTCTGAGAGCTGACTCCATGAAAGAAATCCAAGAGGCAGAATAGCCTCAGAGGGCAGCCAGGCCCTACTCCAATCAGAAAGACCAGATCATCAGTTCCAACAGGCACTCACTTTGGCTGGAAAATTCAGCAGCATGCCCAGGCCAGAGGAATCAAAGGGTCTTGGTAGGACGGAATGATCTTAGGAATCTTCACTTTGCTCCCAAGGTATTACATGCTACCCTTTATCCTATCTTCTCATATTAATATCAAAGATTTACAATGTAGATTTAAAGTTTTTTTCCCCTGCTATCTAAGTTATATTAGATCTTGCTATACACACTGCATGAACTGATTAACATAATCATTGACTAGTATTAAAATATAGGTCATTCCAAACTAGGTTATAACCTCATGAGAGAAAGGATGGGAAATAGAAAAATAAGAAATAATTGATTAACTTGTCTTACAAGCTAAATATTTTAAAAAGTCACTTTTCAGGGAAAAAAGCCTGAGTCCAAAGTGTCAACTCAAGTCACAAGAACTGACCTGTGTCTTTGTGCAGACATCACATATGGGAACATATCTTCAGAATTAATCTAGGCAAGTCTGAAAGAGAACCAGAGGCTTATAGATACATCTGTATGCAGTTGTCATACAGATGCAAACTGCAGTAAGAGAGATCCTGAGGAGAGCGTAAGTCACACTAATCATCCAGGAATCAGCACCATTTTCAGTGAGTTAGACAACTGAGGTAAAGATGGGTTGCAACTTATGGATGCAAGTGGAGATATAGAAGAGGACAAAGAGAAGATTTGGATTGAGGGATGAAAATCTAGACTTTCTGAAACATTTACAAAGATAATCAAGAATCTTCCAATTAAGATCTTTTCTGTTCAAGAGAAGCCTTTCTGAACATGTAGCTGGAATCTCTGGGGCAGAAGTGGGCTGTACTCTGGAGGAGGTAGCTTCCTAGTAAGAGGAGAGACTTCTATCAAACATTTAATTTTACTTAGTCAAACTTCAATCATTATTGGACAGATTTAGATCTAAGAAGTATTCTGTATTCTTAGAAGTAAGCAGACCCTTGAAAAAAAGACCAATAAGCTTTTGAGTAGACTCACATTTACTAAGGAGAGAATATAATGAGATAAAGAAGATAGAAAATATTAATTTTGTTTCTTGCTTTTCTAACTATAGATTTGGCTCTGTAGTTGGCATAATGTTTCTCTCTGTCTAGAGATATATTTTGAAATTTCATGAAAGCAGTGTAAAGATAAAGAAGAAATTCACCTTCTGATTTCAAAAACAGGAATTCATCTTTAAAAAATATATATTATTTTCTTTTACCCAGTTCTTTGGTATAACAAGAACAAAGCTGGAAGACTTAGATCACAGTTTTATAAACTTTATATATAGCTATGTCTACTAGGCTGAGGCAAGTGTCTTCATAGTGTGAGAAGTATATGAAGTTAAGAGAAGTAAAAATAAGCCTGTATTTTTTTCACTGTGTGATTAGGGAAGCTGAATTTGGAGTTGGACAGGAAATACAAACCCTGAGATGACAGTGTTCTAATTTTGTTGTGGCAGAGTCCAGTCTGGAGTGGGGGAGATGTGTGGATACTCTTGCTGGAACTTGATGGAGAGTCTTCTGCCCAGAGTCTTGTTTGGGAGTGTAAAAATGAGCCAGCACGTGGTCTTCCCTGCACAGCACTGAGGCCTGGGCTTCAGTATAGACAGTTTAACACATGTTATAGACATGTTTAGTCTTCTCTATTTTCACTAATTCTGTGGAGACAAGAATCCTTGCCTTATCAGGCTGTGTGTGACTTTCAGCTGGAGTAATTTACTGAATTCCTTGAATTTTCAGACAATTTAATTTGTTCTTCTGTAGCTCTCATAGAATCTAGGTATTTATTTTGGATGCACAGAACTGCTGTAAAATATTTTTTGAAAAATTTTAAAGAACCATACTAGCTTTGGGGTTTTATTATTTGCAAAATAAAATTTAACACTATATAAAATTTCCTCCATACCTTTGAGTAATACCTTTGGATTTGAATTTAAAACTACTACAATGCTAAAGAGCAGGACAATCTTTGGATTTGAAGTCACAAGCAAACCATAAAAGTTCACAGAGAACAAAACTTTGTCTTTCTAACTAGAGAATGTTACACAAAATTTTCATATGGTAAATGTTTGTCAGAGGCAGGGTTTGCAATTGAAAAGAGCTTTGTGTAAATAACATTTATTTTTTATCCCAGATAGTGTGGTGTAACATTTTAAAATAATATAGTTCCTGCAGGTAGTCAAAGCATCTCATAAATGCAGCACTAAGTCACTAAGTAATGGTTTCTCTTGGTGTTCAAAGAACCTACAAACTCTGGTGCTCTTTATTAGAATAGCCTTTGAGCAAATATCTCTTTGCAAACAGTCTTTTAGTTAGACTAGTGTATGAGAAATGTGGGTTCAGATGTCTCTAATCACTGTAGAGGTTCTGTATATCAGATACATATCAGGCATTAAAGTATTTATTTTGGTATGATGTTAGAGATTGGTGTCAAGCCTTCCATAATGGTAATTTTAATGATATCCTTATTTATTTTCCCACCCTAGTCTCTCCAAAACCCACATTAGTAATGCTTGATAATAGGAGACTGTGAGCATCGTCCCATTGATTATGCCCAAAGCAGGCTGTAAGCAGTGCAGGTTGTAAAGAGTTAACTCCTTAGTCAGCTTATTTGAGTCTGGCTGAAGCCTATGTGCCAAGGTCAGAGTGACTTGCACCCAAATTCTCTTCCCAAAATTAAAACCTTCTTTACTAAAAAGACAAGGTGAATTATTAACCACAACCTATATTTTTGTCTGTTCTGTTCCTAATTCAAGAATGCTTTGTCTCTTCCTTTACAAGTCTTGCCTGAATCAATAACATATCCCTAGCAACTACATGTAGCCCCTTTACTCTGACATAATAAGATGTCATCAATAAATATCAATGGATTTGGCTAGCCAAGGTCTTTTGCTGATCATTCAGCATTTGTCATTTTGGCTCCCTATTTCTCTGTCTCTTTAATTCTGTCTTTGAGTTTTTCTTCTTGCCTTGCACCATAGCACTCAGCAGGAGATCGGAACCCACTGCAGGGGTCTCTGGTAGTAGACAGCCACAACTTAGCCATGTTGTAGTATCTATTGTGATTGTTTTACCAGATATGTCATCCTTACTAGGACATGTCAATATATGAGCTATATGGTAAGATATGAGATATATATGATATGTGGTTGCTGATATGGAAAATATGTTATTTTTAATGCAGTTCATGAATGAGGATGAGAAACATTTCATATTCACCTAGAATAGGCAACAGTGTATCTTGATAGTGTTTCCCCAGGGATATGTTAATGTGTTTGTTCTGTGTTCAAAAGAATGTTCTCTGAATATGTTTCAGAGCAGCAGAGTGGTCCATTATATGAAAATGCCCTAGTAATTGGACCAAATAAGTACTCTGAATACTTTTATAAAGTTATTGACTTTTATTAGATGACAGATAACTGCTACAAAATTATATAATGAAAGCAGGAAATTCTCGCCTGTAGCAAAAGAAATATATTTTAAGGAAATTTTTTGTACCTAGATAGTGGGCAACCACAGCTGGATTTCACAGTCAGAGCATCACTTGGAGATCCTAGTTGTTTTTTTTTTTAAATCAATTTTATTGGTACATTTTATTAGTACATTTTAGGTATACAATTCATTTACATTTATCATTGGGTGTTTGTACCTGTACATGATATATCTTGGTTCTTATTTTTTCCTCTATTACCTGTGTGCCCTTCACCCCCTCTCCCCTTACCTATTTACATAGATTTCATTTCCTTTTTTTTCTTTTCTCATAGTTTTTCCTTTTCCTCTTTTTCTTTCCCCTTCCTCTCCTTTCACTCCTTTGTCTTTGGACCTTTTTTTCCTATTTCAAATTATCAATTATTCATTTTAATCATTTTAACCCTTGTTTACACTATCAGTTTCTCACACTAGTGAAACTATTCGGTATTTACACGTGTGTCCTATTTATTTCACTTGAGTATGGCCTTGATATGCATCCATTTAGCTATAAATGACTCTAGTTTTTCATTCTTTATGGCTGAGTAGTACTCCATTTTATAAAAAAACCACATTTTCTTTATCCGGTTTCCAGTTGATGGGCACTTGGGCTGCTTCTAAGCTTTAGCTATTATAAACTGTGCCGCTATGAACATGGATGCACATATATCACTGTGGTATGATTCTTTTAATTCTTTTGGGAAGATACCCAGCAGGGGAATAGCTGGGTCATATGGGACCTCTAGTCCTAGTTCTTTGAGGTATGAGATCCTAGTTTTTGTTGAGATAGAGATTAAATAGGAATTAGATTTGACTGCTTTAGGGAGAGTTTGATAGTATTTTATATGTAGGTAGAAGAAATGATTAGCTAATCACCAAATTGGTTTTCTTTTCTTCCTAGACACAGAGCTACTTTTGGAGTTAACCGTGGTCATATGATTCAGTTTCAGAATGAAAGTGATATTCATTGCCTGCATTTATGGTTCATAAACACCTAAGAATCAATTGTAAACATTTCCTTCCACCTTTACCCTGATGAAAATACAGACATCGAAAGATATTATATGAGAAAAAGGCCTGAGTGATAAGATAGAAGGAGACTAGGATTTGGAATCTTCAAGTGGAGTAGAATATTCTTTCAGTAAGGAACATGTGCTTTACAGTCCACATGGAGGAGAATTAAACTTCTGTCAATCTACTAAGGTATTTTGGATTGTCTGCATATGCTTTTGATACTATAGTAAATATAATATAGTTGCAATGACAAAAAGTTTCTAAACTGTGTATAGTTAATTATTCAGTCTATTTTTCAGTGTAGGGAGAAGGGCATTCAGGTTTTCCAATTCTAGTTGTTGCATCATGAGCAATGAGAAGTTACTTGTATACTTTGAGTAGAAAGAGTATGTGTGTATGTGGTGATGGTAAAAAGATGTACATTTTATAAAGATCAATATAACGACAGTGTGGGAAATGAAATGATTGACTATAAGTAGATGCAGTTATTGTACGTAGAAGGGTATTCAATAGTTTGAGCAAGAGACAAACGTATCTTGGAATTTGAGGGCAAATGTGAAGATGAAAAGAAATACTTTAAGGTGTCATTTGGAAATAAAATCTGGAAGAGCTGGTGTAGTTAAAATAATGGGGTTGAAAATGAGGTTAGTGTGAAGGATGTATCTAAGGTTTATTGTTTGTATAAATGCTTGTTGGGATTACATAGCACCTTCTCCTTTGTGTTGCCATAAAACCTTGGAGCCAGTGGAATATGGAAATGAAATGTCTACAAACTACATATCAATTGGGGTACCCAGAAGGAAGCTCCCCTGCCACCATTCCATGCTCCTAGGGCAGAGAAGACGAGCTGCGCTGGGACCAGAAGCACCCCCCGCTCGGGGAAATGAGAAGGTACATAAACAAGCCTCAAAAACAGACTTCTGGATCACCTACAGAAACCCCAAAGGGAAATGAGATGGAACAATCTGATACTCAACAACCTGGACTCTCTGATCTGGCAACAAAAGAGGATCTGGGAAAAATGAAATCAGAAATAATTACTGAGATAACAGCAAAGATTGTGCTTATAGTGCAAGACATGATCAACAAATCTAGAGAGGACACAGATAAAAAAATGGAGGATCTGAGGAACATGATGGAATCCCAACATTGGAAACAAATGGAATCCATAAAACAGATGCAAACAGATTTCCAGGAGATTAAAAACTCCATCAAAAGTCTGTGCAGCAGAATGAACCAATGTGAGGATAGAATTTCAGATATAGAAGATAAGATTGCAATTAGTGAGGAGGAAAAGAAAAATTGCTTTAAAATTGTAAGGGAACATGAGAAATCAATCCAGCAGCTCCTAGACGATGCAAAGAATAACATAAGACTGATTGGAGTCAATGAAGAAACAGGAGACAGTGCAGATGAAATAAAAAACTGATCACAGAAGTGATGACAGAAAACTTCCCAAGGAGGGGAAAAGAACTTGACATATAGATAAATGAGGCATATAGGACTCCAGGTAGCCTTGATCAAAAAATACCTACACATAGGCCTATAATAGGATTCCAGAAATCCAACAGAAGAACAAAATTCTATAAGCAGTGAGAGAAAAGAAACAAATCACATACAAAGGAAAGCCCATCAGAATCACAGCAGACTTCTCAATGCAAAGTCTCAAGGCAAGAAGAGATTGGAGTGCTGTATTTCAAGCCTTAAAGGAAAACATCCTCCAACCCAGATTGAAGTACCCTGCAAAACTGTCTTTCAAAATTGATAGAGAAATGAGATACTTTCATGATAAAGAGCACTTAGAAACTTCATGAATACCAAACAGCACTCCAAAAAATTTGAGAGAATATCCCAGGAAAGGACAATGAGGATCACAACCCCAGGAAGCCCAGCAGAATGAATCCATTGGGCATGACAAATTAAATGCAAAGGAGGAGAATCCAACAAAAAGAAAAAGTCATGATAAGGCTTTTAAAACTTTTAACTTCATTTTCCTAATGAGTGTGTAATTCAATCTTGTTATTGTACTGATTAGTATTTTTCTGATTCTAGTGTTGTGTACCTTTCTTTGTGCTGTACTGGCTATTTATCATCTTCTTATGTCTACTTTTTAATTGAGTTGTCTATGAATGAGCTGTAAGAGTTCTTTATATATTCTGGTCATAGGTTATATGCATTGTAAATATGGTCTGTTTAAGGACTATTTTTCATTTTAATGATGTCATTTAAAGTTCTAAATTTTGATGGAATCTCATTTATCAATTTTTTTCTATCATGTTTTTTGTATCCTAGGTAGTTCTTGCCTACCCTAAATTCATAAACATTTTCCCTTATAATTTCTTCTTAAAGTTTTGTACTTTTAGGCTTTCATATTCAGGTTCATAGATCCCTTCAAGTTTTTTTTATGTATGGAAAAAAAGGATTGAGGTTAATTTTTTATATACAGATACCAAGTGTTCTAGTGCCATTTGCTGAAAACACTGTCTTTTCCTCGGCTCTTGAATTGAATTTATATTCTATAAAATGTTAATGTTAAATAATTTTCAAAACTCAGTGGACCATATATGTGAAATATGTGTGGTTCTATTTCTAGAGTCTCTGTTTTATTCCAATGATCTATATGTCTTTCCTTACACCAACACTGCCTTGATTACTGTAGCTTTAGAAAAAGTCTTAAAATTAGGTACTAAACATCTTCCAACACTGTTTTTTCTTTTGTTTTTTCTTTCTTTCTTTTTTTTTTTTTTAACTTTTCTGGTCCTTTGTACTCCTACATAACTTTTAAATTTCAATATCCAATTCTTCATTTATAGCAAGTATACATAGACCTGAATTTTTATATATACCTTGTGAGTTTTTTTTTGTTAAATTCTTTTATTGGTACATTGTAGGTATACAACACAATTACATTTCTCATTGGGAATTGTACCTTTATATACTGCATCTTGGTTCTTATTTTTTCCCCATTCCTAGCCCTCCCTTCACACCCTCCACCCTTCCCTATTTACAAAGACTTTATTTCCATTTTTTCCATTTCTCATCATTTTTCCTTTCCCTTCTTTCCTTTCCCCTGCCCCTCCCACTACCCCTACCCCTTTGGACCTTTTCTTCCTATTTTACATTATCGATTATTCATTCTAATCATTGGTACATTTTAGGTATACAATATAATGACATTCATCATTGGAAATTTGCACCTTTACATAATCTCTCTTGGTTCTTATTTTTCACCCTTGCCCAGCCCTCCCTTCAACCTCTCCATTCCTCCCTATTTACAAAGATTTTGTTCCTTTTATACCTTGTGTTTTTTAATCCTGCTAAATTCAAATACAAGTTCTAGGGGCTCCTAGAGATTTCTTAGTGTTTTCTCTGTAAATGATCATTTCAACTACATATAAAGATTTTGCTTCAACCTTACTAATCCTATCCTAATTGTGTCATTTTATTGCCAGACTATTTTGATTTATGCCTATGTTTCAAAGTTTAATGAACAGATGAAGAGTAAGCATATCTGCCATTGTTCCCCACCTTAAGGAGAAAACATTGTATCTTCTCCATTCATATAAGGCATTTGTGCTGGAAATATGAAGCACATGTCTTTAATCTGTTGAGAAGGTTCTGTTCCACTTCTAGTCTCCTGATAGCTTTTACCATGAACAGCTGTGGAATTTAGTCCAATACTTTTTCTCTAACTAGTGACAGGATCATATGGCTTTTTCCTTTCTTCTGTTAAAATGATGACTTTTGGGCGTGTATCTTCCAATGTTGAACCAACACTGCCATCCCTATAATAAAACCACTTTCTACATGCTGCCAGATCTGACTTCTAATTGTTTGTTTTGTTAAACAAATTTCTATGTTCATACTTTTTTCTTTTATTATCTTTATCCAGTTTTAGGATTAGCACAATGTTGATTTCCTAAAATGAGGGGAGAAGTGTTCCTTTTTTTCCTGCTTTAATTGTTTGATATAATTTATCAGTTAAAATGTTTATGAGCCTGCTGTTGTCATATAGGTAGGTTTTCAAGCTAGGAATACACTTTCTTTAATGGGTGCTCTTCAAATTTTATATTTCCTCCAGAGTTAGTTTCATTAATTTGTCTTCCAAGGTACTTCTTAGAAGTTGTCAAATTTATTTCAAAACAGATTTTTGAAATATGCTTTTTATATCCTTTTAAATTCTGTAAAATCTGTGGTAATGTCTCCTAGGTCTTGATATTTTAATTTAAAAAATGTATAATTGATATTGTGTAATAGGAAATAAAGGTCTAAAGGGGCAGGGGAAGTGGGAGAGGTAGGGAAAAGGAAAGAAGGGAAAAGAAAAAATATGAGAAAAGGAAAAAAATGGAAACAAAATCTTTGCAAATAGGGAAAGGTGAAGGCTGTGAATGGAGAGCAGGGGAGAGGGAAAGAAAAAGAACCAAGATACTCATGTATTGGTACAAGATCCCAATGATATATGTAAATGTATTTTATACCTAAAATGTACCAAGAAACTTAATGGGGGAAAAAATAAAAAAAAAAAAGCTTGTTGGATGTCCCTATTCTCTGAGACAAAGACAGGTTACACTGGGAGAATATCAGGTTTAGAGGTAAAATTGAGAAAAATCTTCTGCCTTGATCTTTAGATTTGAAGATTTCAATTTTAAAGTATCTTTGGTAAATGTCTGTTAAACACCTTTGCTCACTTTTTAAAAATTAAGTAATTTGTTTTCTTCCCATGGAATGGAAAATTCCTTATGTATTTTAGATATTCATTTCCTGCTGAATATATACAAGTATTTTCTTTTATTCTCTTATTGCCTTTTTACTCTATTTATTGTTGTGTTGTGCAGAGTTTTTAGTTTGATATTATCCTACTAGTCTTCTTTTGCTTTTGTTTTCTACTCTTGTTGTTACAGAAATCTCAGAAAGAAATACATGGAGACACAGAATTCAGATAAAATAATAAAATTTCTTCTTATGAGTGGGTGGGAACACCAGAAACAAGTCTGGTTAGTATTGGAGTGCGCTCTTTGTTCAGCATTTCCCTTTTTATATCCTTTTTAAACATTTTCTCATCCCTAGTGGTCTTTGATGTGTAAATACAATTCCAGTTCCTATTTTCAAGTCACAGACACAAGATAGGCACATATACATTGTAAATTCACCCTGACATTTTAACTTTGTTAGGTTAATGAAGTTACTGGTTAAAGAGTCAGATAACCATCACCTTAAACAAGGAGTTATGGGAAAAGCAAATCTTAAAATAACACATTACTTATTTTGCTTCTACAACCACCTTAATATTCAATCTATTAAGTTATCTAAAACTTTTCCCTATCATTATGAATTTATGTCCCTAAAATCTTTGCCAAAAACAATGTCAAAAACTTTTTCTCTGTTTTTCTCCTAAAATGGGTATGGTTTTTGGTCTTAGGTTTAAGTCTTTAAGCAATTTGGAGTTTATTTTTATATACAGTGTGAGACAATGGTCCAATTTCATTCTTTGGTGTGACAGTTAAGCTACAGTATCAATTTGATTGGCTTTTGAGCTGTTCAGAGCATTAGTAAAACATACTTCTGGGTGTGTCTGGTGGGTCATGGAGGTGTGGTCTTGAGGTCTGTAACTCTCCCTGGGTCCTTCTTTCTGGCCCTGTTCCCTTGCTCTGCTTCCCACCCACCATGAAGGGAGTACTTTGTTCCACCATCCCCCCTCTGTTGTGATGTTTCTGCCTCAGATCCAGCCAACCATGGACTGATTCCTCAGAAACTGTGAGCCAAATAAATCTCCCTCCCTTTACATTACTGGCTATTATGGATTTTTGTTCAGCAATGGGAAAGCCAACCAATTATATTCTGCATGTGAAAATCCAGTTTTCCTACTTTTTATTGAGAAGGCTGTCCTTTCCCCATTGTGTGTTACTGGCAGTATTGTTAAAAATCCATCTAACATAAGGTTCACTTCTAGGCTTTCTATCCTCCTTCCTTGGTCAATGAGTCTGTTTTTATGCCAATACCATGCCTTTTTGCTATTATAATTATTTATAATATAATATATTTATAATACAATCCTCAAAACCAGGAAGTGGTATTACTTTAGCTTTGTTCTTTATTGAGGGGTTGGGGAGTTAAAACAGGGTCTCGCTACATAGTACAGGTTGGCCTTGAAGTCACTATGTGGCTTAGGCTGTCCTTGAACTCATGGCATTCCTCCTGCCTCAGCCTCCCATGTGCTGGGATTATAGGCATGTATCACCATGCCTAGCCCAGCTTTATTTTTTTCCTTAAAATTATTTCACAATCTGAGAACATTTTTATGTCATACAAAAAGTTTTGGACTGCTTTTGGGCTTTTTTTCTATTTTTGACATTGACATTGAAATTTTCATAGGTATTGCATTGGGCCTGCAAATTTTTTTGATAGTATTTACATCTCCATAATATTAATTCTATCTATGAACATAAGGTGTCTTTTCATTTATTTATGTCTTCTTCAATTTCTTTCATCCGTGTCTTATATTTTTTCAGTGTACAGATCTTTAATCTCATTGGTTACATTTATTTCTAAATATTTTAATATGATTTTTAATAAGATTATTTTCTTAATTTCTTTTTCAGATAGTTCCTTGTTAGTGTGTAGAAATATTACTAATTTTGTACATAGATTTTGTACCCTACAGATTTACTGAAGTTCTTCATCAGTTCTGATAGCCATGGAGTGGAATATAAAGGGTTTTCTACAGACAAGTTTATTTCATCAGCAAACACAGACAACATTGTTTCTTTCTTTCATGTACAGATGTTTTAAATTTCTTTTCCTTACCTTATTGTTCTGTCAACTACTCCAGTATACAAAATAAAATGTTCTACAGATATATGAAAAGAAGCCTAACATCTATAACTATGAGGGATATTAAAATTAAATCTACAATGAGATATCAACCCACCCCAGTAATGGTTAGCTAATGTTCCAATGACAAAGATAACAAGTATTGGTGAGGATGTGACAAAAATAGAACTCTTGTACACCATGGAAATGCAAATTAGTAGAGAAAAAATACATAAATGAATGAATAAATGAATTAACTAAATGAATTTAATGGTTAAAGGGATACTGGTATTCTCATGTTTTTTTCTGCATTATTCACAACAGCCAAGCTATGCAAACAACCTAAGTGTTTATCAAAGATGAATAGACAAAGATAATGCACACACACAAAGGTATATTATATAGCCTTAAAAGAAGGAAATTCTGTCATTCATGGTAACAAGGTTAGAAATAGAGGACACTAAGTGAATAAGTCAAGTACATAATGACAAATATTGTATGATCTCACTTATATGTGGTCTTTGAAATAGTCTCTTAGAAACAGAGAATTGAAAAGATTATTAGAAACAGCACAAGGGAGAAGGATCATAAGGTCAATTTCATCCTGGATAATTTAATGACTTAGTGAGATCCTGTCTAAAAAACCAAAAAACAAACAAACAAACAAACACTGGAGATGTAGCTCAATGCAAAGGCCCTGGGTTCAATCTCAAATGCTAGAAAATAGAAAAAGAAAAGAAAGAGAAAAGATGACTATTAGGGTGTTGGGAGGAGAAGGAGGGAAGAGAAAGAAGAGATGCTAATCAAAAAGTACAAAGTTTCAGTTAAACTGAAGGATTTTGTTTTAGTGATCTGTTGTGCTGACTGGTGACCATAGAAAACAGTAATGTATTGAATATTGCAAAATTACTGAAAGAAAAATTTTATTTATTTAAATTTTTTTCTTTTTTGTTATTACATTTTGTTTGGAGTACATTAACTTTTGTGAAGAGGTGGGAAGTGGATAAAAAAAACAAGATGTATTATGTACATGTACCATCATTGTGTACTCCTTCTCCTCCCAACACCCTAGCTCAAAGTCTTGAGCTTCTCACTGTATTGTGCTTTGATTCTAAGTGGTAGCATCAAGGGATCAAAATATAAATGGAAGACCTAGTCTTGGATGTTCAAGCAAACAATTTTTGCGGCATCACACTGGTAAATGGAGATCAAATCTACATGGAAGGGGATTAACCATTTTAATGCAGAAGTGGAAAGCTTACAATAAACAGGAGCATTTAAGATGTTGCAGCCATCTGTGGAAAATAAAATCTATCATTCACGTTATTTCTTGAATGGAAACCATTTAGCAATACTATTACCATTTCTAGTTGTGGGTAATTGTAGAATTTAGTTATCTAGTTGTAAGAATATGATCACAAGAAGTTTGTTAACTGAGAAAATTAAGAAGTCATTTCTGGGAATTTCCACAAGTCTGTTTGTTAAAAGAATGCCAGGAAACTTTAAGAGATGTAAAAGTTTTATGGGAGAAAAACAGGTTTCCCTAGTTTTCTTAGTAACCATTGTCTGGGGTCAGAGGATGGCAACTCAATGACTCTATGAGTGGTGAGAGAGATACAATTCATTATGTACATCTGGGATGTTTGTGGTGGGCTGGTGGGCTTGACTTCTGCTGAGGTTGCCCTGCTTCCTTGATACCATCTGAGAAGAAGAGGGCTGCAGTGCACTCTTAGATGTATGGATCAGTGAATGGAAACAAGGGATGTGTAAATTCGCCTGTAGCTTTTATGAGTCACTTAGAGTCAGTTGTTATCACCAGATGTTAAAACCAAAAAGACAATAGCCAGAATAGCTAAGCTGTTTTCCTACATGTATAAAAGCCTTACCTCTTTCCTTTGTGATTGTCAAACAGTGTCAGAAGAATAAACTGCTGTTTATCCCCAAGGCTGTCTCCTTTTCTTTCTTTAAAGGTTGGTGCTCTCTGGGGTCTCCAGTCTCCCTCTAGAGAGACCACCCACACTAGTAATCACCAATAATTGGGATTTGAATATTTACAAAGCCATGAAGGCACAGGGCCTATGATAAAGGCTTAAATAAATACTTAATGAGTAAGACATATGGCCTTAATTGTTTTAAATACTGTAAAATAAGAAGGCACACCACTACATTTCCCTTCTCATTAGTGTTAGAATATCAGTGTTAGAATAGAGAACTTGTGTATCTACCAAGTACCTAAATAGTCTTTATTATGTATCACTGGCTATGTCATCACTTTAAAATATTATTTACTTTTACATAAACCCTGTGAGTAGGTAATATTCTTATCTTAATTTAGCATGTAGAAAACTAAAGCATATATGGCACGTGTAAAGTCACAAAGAGAGAGTGGCAGTCCTGGGGCTTATTTTCTGGTAGTGATCCAAGATTCTACAATTTTCACCACTGCTTTATGCTACCTCTATATGACTGTCATGTCTTATATGAGGAGGAGGAAAAACAGATGGTAGAGACAAATAACCACAAGATGGTTGAGGGCAAGTTAGAATGTGCATGAGAGAAACAGAAGTAAAGAGAATGACATAACAGCGGATGGCTACAAAGTTACATGGAATCAAAGGGTGCTGGTCAAATCTCCCTTCTGTTTCCTCTCTAATCATGTACCCCAGAACTACAAGAGTGTAAATAAACCTCTGGCCTGCTTCCTGCCTTCCTCTTGTTTCCTGAAAAAGTTAAGCGCTAGATTTTCATAGGATCCTGTGATCTGTTTGTAGATAATTTTCATCTTTTTCTAGGCTTATATTTTAGGTGAAAGATAGTTTGAATTCTACCCAACAGCTACACAACTCATGAGGAAAAAAACAGTACAGAGTGCCAATTCTTTTCAAGTAGTCATCAGACAATCTCTATATTGGGAGATGGACTATGCATAAACAGACAAAAAAGCTACAGTTCTTTCTTAATGATATTTCTCTTACCTTTGTACTCCCATACTCCAGCAGATATTTTGTTTATATTAGGTAATTCTCCATTTTCATCTATAATACAGGGTGGTATAACCATTGAATATCAGTTGGGCACTTCAAATGTATTCACTATATAACTCACTGAAATATTTGGAGGGACTATCCTTTGTGTAATATTTAAAACTGAAAGCATAAACAGAAGAAAAGCCACGATAAAGGTCATAGGTCTTCATTCTTAAACTTCAGTATACTTGAGCTTGCAGGCATTAAAATCCAGGTCACTGGTGCTCCTAACAATCTACATTCATAAGTCCTCAAAGATTCTGATGCATGTGGGTCTTATGCTATATTTTGAGAGTTAAAACACTAGAATTGTAGACATTTTCCATTATGATTTTGAATTATGATTTCTTAATAGAAAAGCCTATATATAAATATATAAATATTACTTTAGGATTTTAAAATTATCTTATTTGATCTACCCAAATTATCTTACTTGATTTAAATTATCTTATTCAATCATTCAAGCAGCTTGGGGACAGTGAAAGGAGGTTGTTCTTCCTTCATTTACAAGAGTGAAGTAGTAGAAAATGGACAGGGTGTCAAGTGAGAAGACCTGTTATTTTTCTCACTCTCGGATAAAGCTAAAAGTGGCCACAGTAGCATCTAGTAAATCTGCTAGTGCAAAAAGAGAAGAAAATAATAAGTACTTTAATTTAAGTGCTTAATTTTAATTGAAGTGCTTTATTTTTCATTTGTGAATTGGGGATAATAATATGAGAAACCCAAAATATAAAGAGCAAAATAAAAGACAGAAATAGAAAGTGGTAGATAGATCTTTTGCCAAAGGGAAAGGGACAAAGAATTGGAGGGGGAGGAGAAAGCGATGAAAAAAGACTCAAGAAATGTTTTGTAGATGTACTAACTCTGTACAAGGAATAAAATCATTGTGTAATGCAAACAAATACTAATAAAAATATGTTTTTAAATTCCTGTTTTGGGGAAAGAATTAAAAACACAATATTGGCCGAAATGGACTTTTTTCCTGGAAAGAAATAATCTGATCACTAAACTAATAGAAAAACAAACAGGAACCATTGAACCAGATGGAATTTGGAGAAATCTTCAGCTTAAGTGACACAGCTTTTTTTTTCCCCTAAGGAAAGATTCTAGATTAGCGTCTATGCTATAAGAGACACAAAAATGTATTTCAAATTAGCTTTTCTTTAATCAGCAACATTTTGACTATATCAAGAAGGAAATTGAGCTTTAGAGGAGGTGGAGAAGCAGCTGTGAGCTTCTAGTGAGGTCACAAAAATCCAAAAATCCAAAAAATGTTTAGACATTTTGCTCTAAATTTCAGTTTCTTTTTATTATGTTAAATTTCAGAACATTTTTGGTTATAGTTTTCCTTTCTTTTGATAAAAGTATGGCAGTTGAAAAAGTAGAATGTGGTAGAATTAAAAGTTACCATTTAAAAATCCCTAATTCCATAATTAATTCTAAGAATCATCAAAGGATGCTAAAAATCTTAACTAAAAATTGTTTTTCACAATTCTGGAAATTTGCAAGGTAATAATACCCTTAGTTGCAAGGTCTAATATCAGTAATTACTTGCTGGGTGTGAGGGGGAAACAAAGTAAGGAGAGATCTTGCTGTTACCACCATAATAAGGAAATCTAACTCACTTTCATAAGCAGCAGTACACAATGTGCTTCCTGACCTGATGATATATAAAGTCTGTAACAATGTCTATTAAGTACTATAGTCTTGCCAAAAATGTTTAAAAATTTTTTATTAGTGCATGTTTGCAGTACATAATGATTACATTCCTTGGGGAGAATTGCTACATATATGTAAGACAGCCAGAAATGTTTAATCAACTCTTTAGATATATAACTTCTACTGGGAATAGAAAAATATAGGAAATTGGAAAACAGTTACACAATGCAAATTAGACAACCAAAATGTGCAATATTTGGAAAAACAATTGAACAGCTAACCGTCTTTCTCCAACAAGTTATTGGAGAAAGAAATGAAAGTATTCTTATTAAAGAGATTTTTTACAGACAATAAACAGAAGCAACATAATGTTCTGAAAGATAATTTGGAAGCATCTGGAGAAGATGTTATTGAGAGAATAGTGTTGTTTGTTGCACATGTGAGAAAAAAGAATGTTCTTGTTTTTTAAAGAGGCAGCCTGAAGCATTTAGTTTTGAAATACCACACTGTAATTTTATTAAAGCATATAAATGTTCTCTTTAAGATACACTATAATTATATATATTTTCCTTCCAGGTGATCTACTTCATTTGCTTCAATTAAAACATTAATTTCTGGTCTTTATGACAACTTGCAGAGGGCTTTAACTTGTTGCAAACAGTTGTTTCATGAAAGTTAAACTGCCATTGTCATAAATTGGCAATAGCTGCATAAAGTTTCTGTGTAACAAACAAAATACTAACTGAAGAAATAAACCATGGATTGAAAGAAAATATCTGCAAGCCACACCTCTTATATTAGTCATTTTCCCATTCCTGGGGCAAAATTCCCTATATTTGCAACCTATGAGAGAAGATGTTTATTTTGGCTTACCTTTTTCAGAGGATTCAACCTATGGTCAGTAATAGTATGGCAGAAAGACTTGGCAGAAGAACGCTACTGAATCCATGGAAGTTAGGATGCAGAGGGCAAAAGGAGATGCCAGAGTTGCCCAGTGACCCACCTTTAACCAGTCCCTACCTCCTAGCAGCACATTCAGCTATGAACTCATTAATGTCACCCGTTGATGGGTATGGCAACCCCATGAACCAATCACCTTCCAAAAGCCCTGTCTCTGAATATATGAGATTTTTAGGGAACATTTTAGATTTAAGCCATAACACTTTTGATAAGGGACTAATATCCAAAATAGATAAGGAAATGAAGCAACTCAATAGCAAGGACATAAATAATCTGATTTTAAAATGTGCTTCTTTTCTAAAACAAAGATATAAAAATCACCAAACATACATAAAAATATTCTCCCTCACTGACCACTAGGGGAATGCAAATTAAAACACAAAGTAATATAAACTCATTGTGAAGATGTGGAGAAATTGGAAATTTTGTATATTGTTGTTAGAAACATAAATTAGTATAGTAATTATAGAAAACAGTTTGGAAGATTCCACAAAATCTAAAAATAGCACCACCTTTTGATCCAACAAATCTATTCCTGAGTATATAGCTAAAAGATTTGAAATCAGTACCTAAACAAGAAATCTGCACTCCTATGTTCATTTAATTACTCACATTTTATGGAAGCAGCCTACAGGTCTACCAATAGATACAGTGAATGAGGTATATGCTCCCAATGGAATATACTATTCAGAACATGAAAATTCAGTCATTTGCAACAACACAGATAAAGCTAGGAGACATTAGGTTGAGTGAAATAAGCCAGGCATTAAAAGACAATATTCCACATACTTGTGTAAGTACAAAAGCTAAAACAATGAAACTCATAAAAGCAGAGTAGAATGATGGTTACCAGAGGCTAGGGAGGGGGAAGCTGAGGAGATGGTGTTGGTCAAAGGGTACAAAATTTCCATTAGACAGAAAACAAATTTTGTGAGATCTATTACACAGCATGGTGACTGTAGTATATATATTTTTAAGAGTAGAAAAAATTTACTGAGAGAAAGAAATCATTTGTCTAAGAGAGATAGAAAGGGGACTGGAAAGTGGGTTGCCCTCCCATCTAACTTCTCAAAGGTATTTTATGGGACAAAGCCATGAGGCAAGGTGGGTTCAAGGTGGTACAAAACTGTAGTCAACTAGTAAGATTACAAGTACAGTTGCTTAGGTAACACTGATCCAATGAGAAATCGCAAGGTGGACGAAACCATGAACAACCAATAAGATTATGACAAGTATAGTTGCTTAGGTAATATTGATTAAATGGGGATCCAATGGAGAAACAAGTCACATAGCAAGCATAAAAGGAATGAGCAAGGACTTTCCATCATGAGGGGATCTTTCTTGGAAGATCTTGGTCCCCCACCCAGGTGATTGATGCCTGTTTAGAATATCAATCACTGCTATTTATCCTACATGGGTGTGGTAGTTTCTCTCCTTTCACAATGACAATGCTGGCCTTCAATGAATGTGTCTTGATCATCCTCCATGTTGGCTTTTTGACTGTCCTCCATGTTGGCTCCTCTTGAGCTGGCCCTGTCTAACTGCCTACAAGATATCTAATTGACTTACCTATCTGCAATAATACCCTCTCTGAAGAAGTGCCTCTAACTGCTATGAGGGGCAAAGGGTGAAGACTGTTCTGGCTACTTCTGGCTGAAGAGGGTTGTAGTTGTGATTAGCAGTCAGTTACTCTACAGGGGGTCTATCTAAAGGCACTTGATAGGTGTCAGGCATTGTCATCTTGGGTAGGCATATAGCTTTGAGTCTGGAGGATACAAAGCCAAAGAAGCAGTTAAGAATATATGGGCCAAATAATAAGGTTAGCAGGATTTCTATGAATATAGTTAACAAGTGTTTCCACCAAGAGGAACTGCTAATAGCCTCCCACAAAGAGGTGAAGGTCCAAGGGACTTCAGAATCTGATATAAAAGTTGTATTGTAGTTTAGAGGTTATGAGCTGTTTACAGGTTTGATCTGGTGGATCCCAGTAAAAGAAGTCAAGCACATTGGTTCCATTTTTATGACTGCTTGGAGTTTGGTAGCCTCTAGGCAAGAATAAACAGAACTTTTAAGAAATCAGAGCACGTGTAATCCAAGCATGAGCACACTAGAATGGAAGGGTGGGTTGGGGAGAAAGTCATACTTAGAAATTGAAATAGTGATTGTAACCTGTTGGCTCTTAGATTCTTTCATTGATAGAGGTTATCTATAAGTATGATACTTTGTCATAAGTCTCTCTAGTTTTCACTGTAAGAAGATAAGACAATTTGAAAAACAAATTTCAGTAAGAAATTTAAAACTCTAGCTGAGCTCTTATAGATTTTACCATAGTTTTTTTCCTAAGGATCCATAAACATATTCAGCTACCAGTGTAGCTGGAAACTGCCAGAAGGGGTCTGCAATTGGAACCCCTTTTTATATCTAGCTTTATTATTATGCCATTATTTTATACCTCTTTTGGTTATTCTTTTCTGCTGGGTGTTTAAGACCAAGTTAAAGTGAGACCTGTGTCAATCAATATGAACCTCTTGCTATCTATCAAGGTCAGTCAAGTCTCCTCAGGCATTATTTTGGAACCATGCGTAGAACCTCTCAGCTCCTGTCAGTGTCAGCCATCAGGATGGGTCATGGGCCTTGCTTGACCATGTTGCTTTCAGTGAAAGCATGGGAGGCTTTTCCCTCTTGGTGACCTTCCTTTGGCATATGGTACATTTTCTTCTGGTGTCCAGTAATCTCCCTGCTCAGGAGGTTGGGTGACTTACCAAAGATGTAGGATCCCATAGAAAAGGTTTCCTCATGTCCTGGATTCTTTGTTGACCTTGAGGGGCTAGGGCCAAAATATTGTCTGTCCTCTTAGTGCAGTTACCTTTTTAGTTTTGGTCTTCAAACTTTAGTTGTTGAACCCCCAGAAGAGAAGATCAGTGACATTAGTAGTGCAGTAGGATCAGTGAGCTTAACTATTAAAATTTTGTGTGGACATTAAGCACTTTTGAAGTATAAAGCACAGTTAGAGGGCTGTTATTTCTTACCAACCATGGTTGTTCTAGTAGTTAGATCCCTGAAGAATGTTAACATTCAACAGTTATACATTATACAGAGAAACTTAAGATCAAGAGCCACACATATTATTTTAGCATGACACTCATGATGAGATTTTCTTTGTAACACTTACATGCCCATCTTAGTATGGCATGGTCTTAGTCAAACACCTTCATTTTATCACAAGACATTAAATGACATACAGAAAATTTTTATTTAACATACATATTGGCCTATAACTGTGCCTTAGAAGTTCATAATGTCTAGATTCTAATTTTAGTGTGTGACATTGTTTGGTATCTGAGCATCCCTAAGTGTGGTGACACATAACATATATATCACATAAGTTTTTAAGAAAATTATTTGACTGGTTATCTAATGCTAGCTTGACATGCATCTCTTATCACAAGTAGCTGGAGAGCAAGAGAAAGGCAGATACTTGAGTCAAAAAAGATCATTACCATAAACAATATCCTAGAAGACTTATACACTTGGAAGGCATGAATGTATACACCATGGAATAACAATGAGTATCAGTTACATGAAACCCTTTGTTGCTTAATTTTGTTTTCTATAAAGGGCATTTTAAATAAAGCCTTGTTTTCCCACAGAAAACTTAGCCATTTGACCATGACCAATGTATACATATCACAATAATGACCTATTTAGCAATGTATTTCCCACAAGGCTATGGAAATTATTGGGGCTCCCTTTGTGAAAAAAGGCTAGAGTAAATTTTCCCAGGCAGCTGCTCCTTTATTTACCAAGGAGAGTCCTGTCCAGTAGTTTTCCAAAGTTCAAGAGTATTTAATTATGTTAACAAATTTTTAGATGACCTATGAGAGCCAGATCATAACATATAACATATTTGTGACCAATGAAAGATTCCTGAGTTAACATACACAGACAACAATATGTACTGTGTTTGTAAAACCAGTTGACATTATTTGGATCATCTGGCAACATGGGGAAGCATGTATTTAATTACATTTATATATAAGCCAACTTGAGTTACAGGCAAACATTTAAAAAAATCCAAAATGCCAAAGAAAAAATTTGTTGAGCTCAAACAAAATAGCTGCACTTGTTGTAACAAATTGAACATAGAGACAGACACACAAATAAGAATACTATTTATAAACCAGAGTGCACTCAGAAGTATTTGGCCAAGTTGAATTATAATAACCCCTTTAAAATTTTTAGGTTTGTAACTATAAATAAAACTAGTCAGAACTTTGTAAGTCAATTAAAAAAGATCTCTTATAATAAGTATCAAAGAAATAAAAATCTTCTGTGAAAGAAAAGATCATTTTAAGATGTGCCCTAAGCTGATGGTTTATCTGACTGCAATACCCAGCTTCACAAGCTTCTCATGGTTGCTGATGGCCACAGTTGTTTGATAGCCACATGTACCTGTTTCCTCTAAACTTAGACTTGTCTAATTGCTGTGGCTAATGTTTCCAGAGGTATATTGAACAGGAGTGGTGATAGTGGACATCCTTGTCTTGTTCCTGATTTTAGAGTGAAGGATTTCAGTTTTTGACCATTTACTATGATAAATTTACTATGTTGGTTTTTCATAGATGGCTTTTATCAGGTTGAGGTAGAGACCATCTATTCCAATTTTGTGTAGGGTTTTTATCATGAATCGGTGTTGGATTTTCTGGAATGCTTTTTCTGCATATATTGAGATGATTATATGGTTTTTGTCATTGGCTCTATTAATATAGTGTATTAAATTTATTTATTTGCATATGTTGAACCATTGCTGCATCCCTGGGATGAATCCCACTTGTTCAGGGTTATGATCCTTTGATGATCTTCTGCTTCTATTTGCCAGTACTATTATTCTATTTGCCATATTATTAAGGATTTTTGTATCTATGTTCATTAGGGAGATTAATCAATAGTTCTCTTTTTCGGTGGTCTTTCTCTGCTTTGGGGATCAAGGTGATGCTTGCTTCCAGGAATTAATTCAGGAGTATTAATTTCCTTTTAATTTCATTGAAGAGTTTAAACAGTAGTGGCAATAGGTCTTCTCTCCATGTCTTGTAGAATTCATCAGTAAAGCCATCAGGGTCAAGGTTTTCTTGATTGTTAAATTTTTAATTACTTTTTCAATTTCATTGATTGATATTGGGTTGTTTAGAATTTTTAAGTCTTCCTTGTTCAACTTTGGTAATTCATACATATTCAAGAACCTGTCCATTTCTTCTGTTTTTTCCATCTAATTGGCATTTAGGTTCTTGAAGTAGGCATTGATGATCCTCTGGATTCCTTCTAGATGCATAGTAATTTCAACGTTTCCATTCATAATTTCTTGGATTTGGGTCCTTTGTTTCCTCTTTTTGATAAGGTTGCCTAAGGGTTTGTCAATTTTGTTTATTCTTTTGAAGAACCAACACTTCGCTCATTGATGTTTTTGTATGATTCTCTTAGTCTCCATTGCATTGATTTCTGCTCTGCTCTGCTCTTTATAATTTCCTCCCTTATATGAGCTTTGGATTTGTCCTGCTCTTCTTTTTCTAGACGCTTGAGGTTCAGCATCAGGTTGTTTATTTGAGCTCACTCTGCTTTCCTGAGTATTCACTGCTATGAATTTCCCTCATAAGGCTGCAGTCATTATACCCCATAGATTCTGATATGTTGTACTGTCATTGTCATTGAATAGAAGGAATTGTTTGATTTCTTCTTTAATTTTCTCTGTGATACATTGGTTATTCAGAAGTGTGTTGATCAATTTCCATGTGTTTACAAAATTCTTGCAATTTCATTGCAGTATGGTCTGATAATATACAGGGGATAACTTCAATTCCTTTATACTTAATTAAACATGTTCTATGAACAAGTATGTGGTCTATTTTGGAGAATGACCCTTGTGCAGCTGAAAAGAATGTGTATTCTATAATTGTGGGGTGGAATACTCTGTAAACATCTGTTAAGTCCATTTGTTCAAGAGTTTAATTGTGTTCTAGTATTTCATTATTTATTTTCTGACTAGTTGATCTATCTATTTGTGATAGTTGATCTATCTATTTAGGTCCCCCACTACTATTGTACTAGTGCTTATTTGATTTTTCATGTCCATTAGTATTTGTTTTATATAGTTGTGTGCACCAATATTTGGTGCATATATATTTATGACTGTCATCTCTTCCTCTTGGATTGTCCCTTTACAAGGATGTAGTGTCTTTCTTTGTCGCTCTTAATCAATGTTGGTTTGAAATCAATTTGATCTGCAAATAAAATAGCTACTTCTGCTTTTTTTTCAGGTTCCTGTTACATGGAGTATTGTTTTCCACCATTTAACTTTCAGTCTGTGAGTTTCTTTTTGCATTAAGTAGGTTTTGTTCATAAAAACTTTTCCTACACTGATGTCTTCAAGGGTTCTACCTAACCTCTGTTCCAACTGGTTCACAGTTTCTATTTTAATAGTTAGATCTTTAATCCATTTTGATTTTAGTTTAGTGCATGGTGAGAGATATAGGTCTAGTTTTAATCTTTGGCAAGTTGAAACCCCATTTTTCCAGCACCATTTATTAAAGAGGCTATCTTTCCTCCAGTGAGGGTGTTTGGCTCCTTTGTCAAAGATGAGATGGCTGAGTGTGTCTGGGGTTGTTTCTGCATCTTCTAGTCTGTTCCACTGGTCCTCAAGTCTGTTTCTTTGCCAGTACCATGCGGTTTTTGTCACAGTAGCTTTGTAGTAGAGTTGCAGGTTGGGGATTGTGATACCCCCTGCCATGTCTCTGTTACCTAGAATTGCTTTTGCTATTCTGGGTCTCTTCTTGTTCCAAATGAATTTTTGGATTGTTTTCTCAAAGTTTATGAAGTATGCTGCTGGGATCTCAATTGGAATTGCATTAAATCTATATAGCCATTTTGGAAGTATGGCCATTTTTACTCTATTAATCCTTCCTACTCAGGAGCAGGGGATGTCTGTCCATTTTCTGATATCATCTTCAATCTCTCTTTTCAGAGTGCCATAGTTTTCAGAGAAGAGGTCTTTGATTTCTTTGGTTAGGATGATTCCTAGGTATTTCAGTTTTTTGGATGCTATTGTGAAAGGAATTATTTGCCCTATTTCTCTCTCAGTGAGTCTGTCATTGGTGTAGAGGAAAGCTATTGATTTTTGTGTGTTGACCTTGTAACCAGCTACTTGACTGAATTTGGTTATTAAGTCTAGAAGACTTTTGGTGGAGTTCTTGGGGTCTTCTCTATAGAGTATCATGTCATCTGCAAATAATGACAATTTGACTTCTTCATTACCTATCTTTATTCCTTTTCTTTCTTTCTCTTGTCTAATTGCCGTGGCTAATGTTTCCAGAACTATATTGAACAAGAGTGGTGATAATGGACATCCTTGTCTTGTTCCTGATTTTAGTGTGAAGGATTTCAGTTTTTGACCACTTAGTATGATATCGACTGTTGGTTTTTCATAGATGGCCTCTATCAGTTTGAGGTAGAGACCATCTATTCCAACTTTTTGTAGGGTTTTTATCATAAATGCGTGTTGGATTTTGTCAAATGCTTTGTCTGCTTCTATGGAGATAATCATATGTTTTTTTTCCTTGGTTCTATTGATATAGTGAATTACATTGAATGATTTTCATATATTGAACCATCCCTGCATCTCTGGGATGAATCCCACTTGATCAGGGTGTATGATGTTCTTGATGATCTTCTGCATTCTGTTTGCCAGTATCTTATTATGGATTTTTGCATCTATGTTCATTAGTGAGATTGGTCTATAGTTCTCTTTTACAGTTGGGTCTTTCTCTGCTTTGGGGATCAAGGTGATGCTTGTTTCCAGGAATGAATTTGGGAGTATTGCTTCCCTTTCAATTTCATTGAAGAGTTTAAACAGTAGTGGCAGCAGTTCCTCTCTAAATATCATGTAGAATTCAGCAGTGAAGCCATCAGGGCCTGGGCTTTTCTTAGGTGATAAGTTTTTAATTACGTTTTCAATTTCATTGGTTGATATTGGGTTGTTCAGAATTTTTAGGTCTTCTTCGTTCAACTTTGGTAATTCATATGTATCTAGGAATCTGTCCATTTCTTCTGTGTTGTCCATCTTATTGGCGTATAGGTTCTGGAAGTAGGTATTGATGATCGTCTGAATTTCTGCTGGGTCTGTTGTAATTTCACCCTTTTCATTCCTAATTGCATGGATTTGGGCCTTTTCTTTCCTTTTTCTGACAAGGTTGGCTAAAGGTTTGTCAATTTTGTTGATTCTTTCAAAGAACCAACTCTTGCCTTCATTGATTTTTTGTATTGTTCTCTTAGTCTCCATTGCATTGATTTCTCCTGTGATCTTCATAATTTCCTCCCTTGTATGAGCTTTGGGGTTGTCCTGCTCTTCTTTTTCTAGAAGCTTAAGGTTCAGCATCAGGTTGTTTAATTAGGCTCATTCTGTTTTCCTAATATGCGTATTCACTGCTATGAATTTCCCTCATAAGACTGCTTTCATTGTGTCCCATAGATTCCGATATGTTGTATTGTCATTGTCATTTAATTGAAGGAACTGTCTGATTTCTTCTTTAATTTCCTCTGTGACCCATTGGTTATTCAGAAGTGTGTTGTTCAATTTCCATGTGTTTATGAAATTTTTTGAGTTTCGTTTGCTGTGGATCTCCAATTCCATCGCACTATGGTCTGATAATATACAAGGGATAACTTCAATTCCTTTGCACTTACTTAAACATGTTCTATGTGTGAGTATGTGGTCTATTTTTGAGAATGACCCATGTGCAGCTGAGAAGAATGTGTATTCTGATTTTGTGGGGTGGAAGACTCTGGAAACATCTGTTAAGTTCATTTGTTTAAGAGTTCGATTGAGTTCTAGTATTTCATTACTTATTTTTAGTCTAGTTGATCTATCTATTAATGACAGCGGGGTGTTGAGGTCCCCCACTACAATTGTATTAGTGCATATTGACTTTTCATGTCCACTAGTATTTGTTTTATATATTTGGGTGCACTAGTGTTTGGTGCATTGATATTTATGATTGTCATCTTTTCCTCTTGGATTCTTCCCTTTACAAAGATGTAGTGTCCTTCTTTGTCTCTCTTAATCAGTGTTGGTTTGAAATCTACTTGATCTGCAAAGAGGATAGCTACTCTTGCTTTTTTTGGGGTTCCCGTTACATGGAGTATTGTTTTCCACCCTTTAACTTTCAGTCTATGAGTTTCCTTTTGAATTGTGTTTCTAGTATACAGCATATTGTTGGATTTTGCTTCTTGACCCATTTTGCCAGTCTATTTCTTTTGATTTAGTGAATTGAGACCATTAACATTGATGGTTATAACTGAAATGTATTGACTTGTCATTGCCATGACTTTTTCTTTTTGTTGGGTTCTCCCCCTTTACATTTAATTTCTTGTCATGCCAGGTGGGTTCATTCTGCTTTGCTTCCCGGGGTTGTGATCCTCAATGTCTGTTCCTAGGCTATTGTGTAAAATTCTTTGGAGTGCTGGTTTGGTATTCATGAATTTCCTAAGGTGCTCTTTGTCATGAAAGTATCTTATTTCTCCATCCATTTTGAAAGATAGTTTTGCAGGGTACATCAATCTGGGTTGGAGGCTGTTTTCTTTTAGGGCTTGGAATATGTAACTCCAGGGTCTTCTTGCCTTGATGGTTTGTGTTGAGAAGTCTGCTGTGATTCTGATGGGATTCCCTTTGTATGTGATTTGTTTCTTTTCTCTAACTGCTTGTAGAACTTTCTTCTTCTTTTGAGTTTCTGGGATCCTAACTATTATATGCCTATGTGTAGATTTTTTTTGATCAAGGCTACCTGGAGTCCTATATGCCTCACTTATCCATATGTCAAGCTCTTTTCCCATGCTTGGGAAGTTTTCTGCCATTATTTATGTGAGGAGATTTTTTTATGTCATCTGCACTCTCTCCTGTTTCTTCATTGACACCAATCACTCTTATGTTTTTCTTCTTTGCATCATCTAGCAGCTGCTGGATTGATTTCTCATGTTCCCTTATAATTTTGAAGCAATTTTTCTTTTCCTGGTCACTAATTGCAATCTTATCTTCTATATCTGAAATTCTGTCCTCACATGGCTCATTCTGCAGTGTAGACTTTCAATGGAGTTTTTCATCTCCTGGAATTCTATTTGCATCTGTTTTATGGATTCCACTTGTTTCTTATGTTGGGATTCCATCATGTTCCTGAGCTCCTCTCTAGATTTATTAATCATGTCTTGCACTAGGGGCACAATTTCTCCTGTTATCTGAGAAATTATTTCTGATTTCAGTTTTTCCAAATCCCCTTTTGTTGCCAGTTCAGTGGGTCCAGTTGGTTGAGTATCAGAGTGTTTCATCTCATTTCCCTTTGGGGTTGCTGTAGGTGATCTGGAAGTCTGGTTTTGAGACTTATTTATGTGTTTTCTCATTTTGACTGGGCTGGGGGGCTGTTAGCACCAGCATGGATTACCTCTTCTGAGCTGTGTGAGGTGGGCCAGGGGCCAGGAGCAGCAGTAGGGATGATGATCCAAAAGCCCTTTCCTGTGGGCTGGGAGCAGCAGGAGGGATGGTGGCCGGGAAGCCCCTTCCTCTGGACCAGGAGCAGTGGGATGGTGGTTCAGAAGCCCCTCCCTCTGGGCCGGGAGTGGTGGGAAGGTGGCCTGGAAGCCCCTTCCTCTGGGCCAGGAGCAGTGGGACAGAAGGTGTCCCAAAGGCCCTTTCCTCTTGGCTGGGAGCAGCAGGACGGATGGTGACCTGGAAGTCCCATCCTCTGGACCAGGATCAGTGGGATGACAGCTCAGAAGCCCCTACCTCTGGGCCAGGAACAGCAGGACTCAGTACCTTGGCCTGGTGGACTGGTGTCCTCTGCATCTTTGTAGTGTGGAGCCAGGTGGCTGCCTGTCTGCAGTGGTGTGAATCGGTGTCTTCTGCATGACTCAGAACATGGGTAGGGCATGCACAGACCTTCCTGTGTGCAGCGGACTGATTCAGCGTGTTCTGCTCCATCAATTTTGAATGATAGTTTTGCAGGGTACATCAATCTGAGTTGGAAGTTGTTTTCCTTTAGGAGTTGAAATACCTCACTCCAGGTTTTTCTTGATTGAAGTGTTTGTGTTGAGAAGTTTGCTGTGATTGTTATGGGTTTTCCTTTGTATGTGATTTGTTTCTTTTCTCTAACTGCTTGTAGAATTTTGTTCTTCTGTTGGGTTTCTGGAATCTTAACTATTATATGCCTAGATGTAGATTTTTTTTATTAAATTCTTTTATTGGTAGATTGTAGTTATACAACACAATTACATTTCTCATTGGGAATTGTACCTTTACATGATGCATATTGGTTAAAATTTTTTTCCAATTCCTAGCCCTCCCTTCACCCCCTCCACCCTTCCCTATTTGAAAAGAGTTTATTTCCATTTTTTCCATTTCTCAGCATTTTTCCTTTCCTTTCTTTCCTTTCCCCTGCCCCTCCCACTACCTCTACCCTTTTGAACCTTTTCTTCCTGTTTTGCATTTTTGATTATTCATTCTAATCATTGGTACATTTTAGGTATACAATATAATGACATTCATCATTGGAAATTTGCACCTTTACATAGTCTCTCTTGGTTCTTATTCTTCACCCTTGCCCAGCCCTCCCTTCAACCCCTCCATTCCTCCCTATTTACAAAGAGTTTGTTCCTGTTTTTCCATTTTCTCATATTAATCCCATTCCCTTCTATCCTTTCTCCTAGCCCTCCCATTTCCTTCCCCTTTGCCCCTTTTCTTCCTATTTCACATTACCTATTATATATTTAGTCCTTATTTACACTTTCAGTTTCTCACACCAGATAAACTATTTGGTATTTACACATGTGTGTCCTATTTATTTCAATTAAGAGTATCACCTCAATGTGCATCCACTTAGCTATAAATGTCTCTAATTTCTCACTTTTTGTGGCTGAGTAATATTCCATTTTATAAAAAAACCATATTTTCTTTATCCAGTCTCCAGTTGATGGGCATTTGGGCTGTTTTCAAGTTTTAGCTATTACAAATTGTGCTGCTATGAACATGGGTGCACATATATCACTGTGGTATGATTCTTTTAATTCTTTGGGGAAGATCTCCAGCAGTGGAATAGCAGGGTCAAATGGGACTTCCAGTCCTAGTTCTTTGAGGTATCTCCATACTGATTTCCACAGTGCTTGCACCAGTCTACACTCCCACCAGCAGTGGAGCAGGGTTCCTCTTTCCCCACAGCCCCACCAGCATTTATTATTGGTTGATTTCATGATAGCAGCCATTCTTTCTGAAGTGGCATCTCAGCGTTGTTTTCATTTGCATCTCTCAAATGACCAGTGATGTTGAACATTTTTTCATGTATTTATTTGCTATTTCTACTTCTTTGTCTGAGAAATGTCTGTTCATTTCAGATGCCCATTTTCGGATTGGATCTTTAAATTTGGGAGATCTGATCTTTTTAAGTTCTTTATAGATTCCAGATAGTAGACCTTTGTCTGAGGAAGAGCAGGTGAAGATTTTTTCCCACATTGTGGATTGTCTCTTCACACTGCTGGTGGTTTCTCTTGCTGTGCAGAAGCCTTTTAATAAGAAGAGATCCCACTTGTTGATTGTTTGTGCTAGTTCACAGGCAGCTGAGGTTTTGTTCATAAAATCATTTCCTACACTGATGTCTTCAAGGGTTCTACCTAATCTCTGTTCCAACTGGTTCAGAGTTTCTATTTTAATATTTAGATCTTTAATCCATTTTGATTTTAGTTTAGTGCATGGTGAGAGATACAGGCCTAGTTTTAATCTTTGGCAAGCTGAAACCCAATTTTCCAGCACCATTTATTAAAGAGGCTATCTTTCCTCCAGTGAGGGTGTTTGGCTCCTTTATCGAAGATGAGATGGCTGTGTCTGGCATTGTTTCTGCATCTTCTAATCTGTTCCACTGGTCCTGAAGTCTGTTTCTTTGCCAGTACCATGCTGTTTTTATCACAGTAGCTTTGTAGTATAGTTTCCAGTTGGGGATTGTAATACCCCCTGCCATCTCTCTGTTACCTAGAATTGCTTTTGCTATTCTGAGTCTCTTCTTGCTCCAAATGAATTTTTGGATTGTTTTCTCAAGGTCTATGAAGTATGCTGCTGGGATCTCAATTGGAATTGCATTAAATCTATATAGCAGTTTTGGAAGTATGGCCATTTTCACTCTATTAATCCTTCCTACCCAGGAGCAGGGGATGTCTGTCCATTTTCTGATATCATCTTCAATCTCTCTTTTCAGAGTGCCATAGTTTTCAGAGAAGAGGTCTTTGATTTCTTTCATTAGGATGATTCCTAGGTATTTCAGTTTTTTGGATGCTATTGTGAAAGGAATTATTTGCCCTATTTCTCTCTCAGTGAGTCTGTCATTGGTGTAGAGGAAAGCTATTGATTTTTGTGTGTTGACCTTGTAACCAGCTACTTGACTGAATTTGGTTATTAAGTCTAGAAGACTTTTGGTGGAGTTCTTGGGGTCTTCTCTATAGAGTATCATGTCATCTGCAAATAATGACAATTTGACTTCTTCATTACCTATCTTTATTCCTTTTCTTTCTTTCTCTTGTCTAATTGCCGTGGCTAATGTTTCCAGAACTATATTGAACAAGAGTGGTGATAGTGGGCATCCTTGTCTTGCTCCTGATTTTGGTACTCCTGGTTTAAGTTTTTGACCATTTAGTATGATATTGGCTGTTGGTTTTTCATAGATGGCTTCTATCAGTTTGAGGTAGAGACCATCTATGCCAATTTTTTGTAGCATTTTTAAAATAAATGAATGTTGGAGTTTTTCAAATGCTTTTTCTGCATCTATGGAGATAATATGTTTATTGTTCTTGGCTCTATTGATATAGTGCATTACATTGATTGATTTGCTTATGTTGAACCATCCCTGCATTCCTGGGATGAATCCCATTCGATCAGGGTATATGATCTTGATGATCTTCTACATTCTATTTTCCTTGGCTCTATTGATATAGTGTATTACATTGATTGATTTGTTTATGTTGAACCATCTCTGCATCCCTGGGATGAGTTACACTTGGTCAGGGTGTATGTTCTTCTTGATGATCTTCTGCATTCTATTTGCCAGTATCTTATTTAGGATTTTTGCATGTATGTTCATTAGTGAAATTGACCTATAGTTCTCTTTTTTGGTTGAGTCTTTCTCTGCTTTGGGGATCAAGGTGATGCTTGCTTTCAGGAATGTATTCAGGTGTATTATTTCCTTTTCAATTTCATTGAAGACTTTAAACAGTAGTGACAGTAGTTCCTTTCAATATGTGTTGTATAATTCAGCAATGAAGCCATCACGACCCAGGTTTTTCTTAGCTGGTAAGTTTTTAATTATTTTTTCAATTTCATTGATTGATACTAGGTAGTTTAGAATTTTTAGGTCTTGTTCATTCAACTTTGGTAATTCATATTATATAGGAATCTGTCCATTTCTTCTGTCTTGTCCATCTTTTAGTGAAGTACAGGTTCTTGAAGTTGGTATTGCTTATCCTCTGAGTTTCTGCTGGGTCCATTGTAATTTCACCCTTTTGATTCCTAATTGCATGGACTTGGGCTTTTCTTTCCTTTTTCTGAAAAGTTTGGCTAAGGTTTGTCAATTTTGTTTATTCTTTCAAAGGTCCAACTCTTGGAGTCATAGATTTCTTGTATCATTCTCTTAGTCTCCATTGCACTGATTTCTGCTCTGATCTTTATAATTTCCTCCCTTATGTGAGCTTTGAGTTTGTACTGCTCTTGTTTTTCTAGAAGCCTGAGGTTCAGCATCAGGTTGTTTAATTGAGCTCACTCTGTTTTCCTAATATGAGTGTTCACTGCTATGAATTTCCCTCTTAAGACTGCTTTCATTGTGTCCCATAGATTCTGATATGTTCTAATGTCATTGTCATTTAACTGAAGAAACTCTTATTTTTTCTTTAATTTCGTGTGTGACCCATTGGTTATTCAGAAGTGTGTTGTTTAATTTCCATGTATTTATGAAATTCTTGATGTTTCTTTTGCTACTGATCTCTGATTTCATCACACTATGGTCGGATAAGATAAAAGGGATAACTTCAATTCCTTTGCACTTACTTAAACATGTTCTATGAGCAAGTATGTGGTTTACTTTGGAGAACAGCCCATGTGCAGCTGAAAAGAATGTGTATTCTTATTTTGCCGGGTGGATCATTCCATAAACATATGCTAAGCTCATTTGTTCAAGAGTTTGATTATTTTCTAGTATTTCAATATTTATTTTTGGTGTAGTTGATCTATTTCTGACAGTGGGGTATTGAGGTCCCCCACTACTATTGTATTTGTGCTTATTTGATTTTTCATATCTATTAGTATTTGTTTTATGTAGTTGGGTGCACTATTGTTTGGTGCATATATATTTATGATTGTAATCTCTTCCTCTTGGACTGTTCCCTTTACAAGGATGTAATGTCTTTCTTTGTCTCTCTTAATCAGTGTTGGTTTGAAATCCTCTTGATCTGCAAAGAGGGTAGCTACTCCTGCTTTTTTTTCAGGTTCCTGTTGCCTGGAGTGCTGTTTTCCACCCTTCAACTTTCAGTGTATGAGTTTTTTTCTAATTAATTGTATTTCTTGTATTCAGCATATTGTTGGATCTTGTGTCTTGACCCATTCTGCCAGTCTATTTCTTTTGATTGGTGAATTGAGACCATTAACATTGATGGTTATAACTGATATGTATTTACTTATCCTTGTCATGACCTTTTCTTTTTCTTGAATTCTCCCCCATTGCATTTAATTTCTTGTTGTCCTGGTGTGACGGACCAGCCGTCACCAGTTGATAGGTTCCTGAATGGGGGAAAGGAGGACTGAGAAAATAAGACAAAGAGACAGAGTCAGGAGGGTTCCCAAGACCGAGCAAGCGAGTTTATTTTCACCTCTCTTTTATACACTCAGTGAGTTAGGTCATTGACCATGACCTTTGTCCAAAACACCTGCTTCATTTGTTGCTAGTTTTCTAGACACTCCTCGCCCTCATGGGCTACTTTCTTTCCTGGGGTTGCAGAAGGTTCACCTTGTTGCTAGGGCAAACTCTAAAGGGAAACATTGGAGTTAGTGGAGAGACACGGTTCCCCATTACATAGTCTCCTGGCCATTTATAACAAAGGGTAAAATTAAAATGAAGCTTTTTGGCTGACACCGCTCCCCACATCCTGGAAGGATTCATTCTGCTGGGCTTCCTGGGGTTGTGATCCTCATTGTCTTTTCCTAGGATATTGTCTAAAAATTTTTAGAGTGCTGGTTTTGTATTCATGCAGTTCCTAAAGTGTTCTTCATCATGAAAGTATCTTATTTTCCCATAAAATTTAAAAGATAGTTTTTCGGGATACATCAATCTGGGTTGGAGGCTATTTTCCTTCATGGCTTGAAATACATCACTCAAAGCTCTCCTTGCCTTGAGGGTTTGTGTTGAGAAGTCTGCTATGATTCTGATGGTCTTTCCTTTGCATGCAATTTGTTTCTTTTCTCTAAGTGCTTGTAGAATTTTGTTCTTCTGTTGGGTTTCTGAAATCTTAACTATTATATGCCTATGTGTAGATTTTGTTTGGATCACTGCTTTTTGGAGTCCTACATGCCTCACTTATATGTATGTGAGGTTCTTTTCCC
The DNA here is from genome assembly GCF_053883595.1 of Heterocephalus glaber. NCBI lineage: Eukaryota > Metazoa > Chordata > Mammalia > Rodentia > Bathyergidae > Heterocephalus > Heterocephalus glaber. The sequence goes on from NW_028258138.1 coordinate 46,310,237, forward strand.
CTTCTTGGGAAGTTTTCTTCCATCACTTCTGTAAACAGTTTTTTTCTGTCATCTGCAGTCTCTCCTGTTTCTTCCTTTACTCTGATCAGTCTTGTGTTATTCTTCTTTGTATCTTCTAGCAGCTGCTGGATTGATTTCTCATGATTTTTTACAATTTTAAAGAAATTTTTCTTTTCCTGGTCACTAATTGCAATCTTATCTTCTATATCTGAAATTTTGTCCTCACATTGGCTCATTCTGCTGCATAGACTTTCAGTGGAGTTTTCAAGCTTCTGAAAATCTGTTTGCATCTGTTTTATGGATTTCATTTTTTAATAAAAATGTGTAACTTTATTATCATTCACTAAACACACATATATACAAAACTTAAAATTATTCAAAGAACAATGCAAGTGAAAAACTATAATAATATTCATCTATAATAGATCTCAATCAATGCAAAACTAAAAAGTACTTAAACTTTTATATAAAATTATATATTTTTATATATAATTTAATAAAACATCTCAAGCATTAACAACACATCCAAGGATGTGGTTTGTTTTAGAAAGATTATCAAAACTAATATTGAACAAATAGTGGTCTCAAAAAATATTCTAATTAGCTAGTAGATTCCACATAGGCCAAATTTTTTTAAATTTAAATTTTTATACAGTCATGTGAGACATGATTGAAATATAATCTAAGAAATATGTTATTAGCCAATTTCATCCATGTGTATTGCAAAGTACCACACAGAGTGCCAACTTCTAAGTGCAAACTGAGAAAGTATATGTCAATCATCTGTGATGGTCCCTTGATATTATCCAAATATGCAGTTAAACAAGAGATACATGAGGTTATCACTGGCATAGCAGCTCACTGTTTTACAGTAAACTCTTTTATATAAGTAGGTTTATGCTCTAAAGGATGAAAAGCACAGGATGTTATGATAAGTACCCAAAACAGTAACAGTCATTTATCACACTATCGAGTACTCTGTACTGTACATAGTTGTATGTGCTTCTTCTGGAAACACACCCTTCTCTCCTTTCATCTCAGTGGCTCTTCCTTCCCAACCCACTGATGAGCTCCAGCCTAGTCTCTATCTACATCACTTCCTATAGTTTTAAACACAATCTATATATGGATTCTTTCCAGATACCAGCCTGTAACTCTGATCTCTCCCCTTCCCCTCCTGCCAACCCTACCTTTTTGAAACTTTTCTTCCTATTTCAAATTATCAATTATTCATTTTAATCACTTTAATCCTTAATTACTCTTTCAGTTTCTCACACTGGAGAAACTATTTGGTATTTACACATGTGGGTCCTATTTATTTCACTTAAGAGGATGGCCTCAATATGCACCCATTTAGCTGTAAATGTCCCTAGTTTCTCATTCTTTATGGCTGAGTAGTACTCCATTTTATTTAAAAAAAAATCTTTATCCAGTTTCCAGTTGATGGCCACTTGGGCTATTTCCAAGCTTTAGTTATTACAAACTGTGCTGCTATAAACATGGTTGCACATATATTGCTTGCTTTTTATGTTGGAATTCCATCATGTTCCTCAGCTCCTCTATTTTTTTTTTTTTAACTTTTTTTTTTTGGTACCAGGGATTGAACTCGGGCTCTTGTGCTTGCACAGCAGGTGGCAAAACCACTGAGCTAAATCCCTGGCCAACTCCTCTATTTTTTAATCTGTGTCCTCTCTATATTTATTTATCATCTCTTGCACCATGGGCAAAATATCTGCTGTTATCTGAGAAATTATTTCTGATTTCATTTTTTTTCAGATCCTCTTTTGTTGCCAGTTCAGGGAGTACAGGTGGTTGAATATCAGATTGTTCCATCTTGTTTCCCTTTGGGGTTGCTTTAGGTGATCTGGAAACCTGGGTTTGAGACTTGTTTCTGTGTCTTCTCATTTCAATGGGGGGATTATGTTGGCACCTGTGCAGCTCACCTCCTCAGTGCTGGAGGGTGCTCTGCTCCTCAGTGCTGGGGGCAGTGATATGATGGTCCCAAAGGCTCAGCTACTTGGCACTGGGGGGCTTTGATCCTTGGCACTCTATCTCACCTCTTTGACAGTGAGTGTGTTGATTTTCTTTTGACTAGTAAATATAATAGATTCTGGATTTCCAGGAAAATGTCATGACTCATATCCTATTTTACATATTTGTCTCATTTCTGCAAAGTCAAGTCTATTTCTTTGTGATTTCTCCATGAGATATCCATGTTGCTAATGTTATAAGAATCAAGGATTGGTGGAGGGTTGCTGGGAGGGATAGGGGACAAAGAATTAAGTTGTGTTATATACAAATACTGACCCCCCATGATCAATCTAATCATTATGTACTACAAACATATACTGGTAAAAATATGATAAAAAGACTCAAATAGTGTATCTAATCATTTCTCCCTTTACCTTGATTTATTAATCCATTTGTTTAACCTAAAAAATTTGACTCCATATTATCTAAATTCTATTCATAAATTTGTCTGATGGATTTTGAATCAAAAAACATTCACTACCTCATAACAAGCCTTGCCAGAACCAAGGTTTCAAGATATCTTCCCTACTCTCCTTATGCTTAAGGCTTATTTAATCACAAGACCATGCATGGTGATATGTTCCAACTGTACCATAACAATCAAATTCAAAAAATGAAATAGACTAATTCAAGCATATTAAGCCAAATTTATTACCTATGTTTATTCTCTTTTAACTGAGAGCACCAAACAGGTGAAACAAGAGCATTAGAGAGTACTTGGTTATCCAGATATATCTCTCCATTTTTCAGTGTGATGTAAAAGATATCAGTACATATCAAATGAGCACAAAGAAGATGCAGAGTTTATCACCTTTCAGCTTAAATAAATTCTTTGAAATCTAGAACCTTGAGGGTTGTTTGCCTCAGCTCTATGTTTTACTCAGGAACATTTCAGATGAATAGTCAACTTAGATCAGTTGCAGAAATTTATCCTGAGTGGATGCATATCTTCAATTAATATTGCAAGATTGTCTCAGTGTCAATTCTTCAGGGGACTCTCAACCAGGAAGAAAAGATCACAGTAAGGCTACATTTCATAAGCCTTTTTTTGAGAATATACAATAGCTGGGATTTTAAGAAATAATTCTAACAGGGCTGGGGATTTAGCTCAGTGGTTTTGCCACCTGCTGTGCAAGCACAAGGACCTGAGTTTGATCCCCAGTACCAAAAAGAAAGAAAGAAAGAAAAAATAATAATAATTCTAACAAAATTTTGTATTGCTACACTGTTGATTGCACAACTATTCCAAATGGAACATGTGTGCCATTTACATAAGAAAATAAATTTATTTACATTTATACAAATAATGAAAAGTAGATTATTACTCTTAATAAGAATGATAGTACATTACAGAAAAAAATTTTCCTAAAAAAGGAATAAAAATTTTAAAGGAACAAATATTTAGTTTACAGTGTTTGTAAAGGCAATTTTAAAACTGTATGATATTGCTGAAAGTTACCTGCAAATAACAGATAATTTTTAAAGGATGATACCTGCAATCATATGGAGTATTTTAAAATAAATTTTGTTATTAAGGAAAAATGGAATCTTAAGACTATACAAACAAATTTACATTTTCAAATAACATATACATAATAAACTTATTTAGGTAATTAAACATAGCACATACCTAAGTCTTTAAAGAAAATATTTAGTATCCTCTTGGAATAATGGACTTGACAAAAGCCAAAATATTTAACAAATAGTACAACAAAAGGCATCTTTTTTTCCTTGACAACTTGAGCTTGGTTCTCCTTATATGATTATTTTGCCTAAGTAAATATGTTGGAAACAGCAGTTTGCACCAGGAATATAGTTGTTTAAGAGAGGAACTGAACCATCTAGGTTTACATAACAAGGGTAAAATATACAATTGTGCCAATAAATCTTCAAGCATTAATTCACTCATTGCACACTCAAGAATGTGAATATGAGTGACATTAGATTATTTATATACTTATACAATACAAATATATATTAAATTATATTAAATTAGACTCATTCAAGTAAGTAACTGATTGTATATGTCAGTTTTAATTAGAGATAGTTCTCAGTAAATATTTCTCACTCTCTTTCAGTAAAATTGCCAATTACACCCTATAATTTTGAAAGTATCTAGCAAATAATGTCACTAGCTTGCAAGGCTAAATGCTCAGATAAAATAGAGTATAATTTTTGTAAAAAAGGTACCATAATCTTTCTAAGTAATGGATAAATGTATTCTCTACCGGACCCATAACCAGAAAAACTTCAATAATGGCATTAGATCCAAATTACAAACCTGGGTTCCCTCAGAGCTCACAACCACTCTGAACACTAGTTCTCTGGTGAAATGACATAGTTCACAATGCAATGAGCTTATATTTTGTCATTATACTTCATAGAATAAAGAGTGAAATGTGTTTGACAACTATTTACTTCTTTATTATTCTTCTCAAGGCTCCTATAACCTCTTTATTCCTAAGACTATATATAAAAGGATTTAACAAGGGAAGTACTACTGTGTAAAATAAAGAATATATTTTTTCCTTATCTTCAGCTGGTCCAGACCCAGGACAAATATAAATGAGGAAAAGAGTGCTGTAGAATAAGGAGATAGAGAGCAGGTGGGAACCGCAAGTGGAAAAGGCTTTGCTTCTGCCCTTCTCGGATTTCTTTTTCAGGATAGCAAAGATAATATGGATATAAGAGACTATGATATTTACAAAGCTAAAAGATTGTATGAAGATGGAAAAGATTAAAACTACACAGCATATTAATAGTAGGATCAGAGCAAGTGATTTTGAATAACTGTACAACATCACAGAAGAAATAATGTATGACATTGACCCTACAGAAAGCCAATCTAAGCAGCAAACCCACATGAATTGTTGAATTCACAACACCAACAATATTTGAAACACCTATAAGCTGAGTACCGAGGCTACTGGACATCACCACAGGATAAAGTAAGGGATTACAAATGGCTGCATAGCTGTCATATGCCATCACTACTAGGAGGAAACACTCTGTAGTTGCACCGTAACAAAAAAAGTAAAATTGAGTGTAGCACCAAACCAGGGATATCTTATGATTCTGAGATAAAAAATTGACAAGCATCTTAGGAGTCACAGAAGATGAAGTGCATGCATCTGCAAAGGCTAAACTGCTGAGGAATAAGTACATGGGGGTGTGAAGGTGGGGGTCCTTCCAAATGAGAGCAATCAGTCCAAGGTTGCCCACCATGGTGGTAAGGTAGATGACAAGGAGCACCAGGAACAAGGACAACTCCAGCCCTGGAAGGTCTGTCAGTCCCATAAGGACAAACAAAGTCACCTGTGTCTTGTTTACTTCTGCTATATCTTATGTAAACAATCACTGAAATGAAAGAATAACTGAGGAATAGTCACAATTGAATCATAAATTTGGTGATATTTTTGTATGACTAACATGTTTCTAAGAAGTGCATTTTATCATAGAAGGTTTAAATATTTCTCTTTGTCTACTTTAATATAGATTCATAATTATCCATAATAAAAGTTTTAGAATCTAAAATGACACATACATTTCATGAAAATTCTTTTCAATTTAACAAAGCATACACTAAACTCAAAGTTCAAATGAAAAATAAAATTACCATTTTCCTTCAGGTACATTTAATAAGAATAGTCCAGTGTCTTCATATTGAATTATAATTTAAAACCTTAATAATCAAATCATCAAGATATTGACATAGGAATCCAATAAAATAGAGACCTAAGAAATAGATTCCAATGTGTACAGGAATTGACATAAACAAATATAATATTTAAAAAAGTAAAAAGGAGAATGCTTATTTACTAGATTGTGCTAACATTACTGGTTAGATATCTGAAAATAAAGTTGATATTTTCTCTGCAATTTAATTGACAATAATGTAAATGGACATTACAGATACCCTATGAAGAAAAACAGTGTAAAACATATCTACTATGTAGTTATAATGCATAACAAAATCACATAGACAAAAGGCATACAACAATTTAGAAAATGCATTTTATTATGTATATGAAAGGTAGAAATTTATAAGGTAAAAATAACTGGTAGTTGTGTATGGTGGCACACGCCTAAACTCTCAGAAATCTGGAAGACTGAGGCAGGAAGAATGAAAGTTTCAGCCCAATCTGGGCAACAGTGATTTAACAAAACTTGTCTCAAAATTAGATAATAAATAAAAAGGACTCAGTAGAAAGGCCCTGATTTCACTCTGCAGCACCACTAATAAAAACCTATTAAAATAGATAAAAAAGAGGCAACATAAAACATGAATGAGTTAAGAGTGTGAATAAATAACTTTACAGATGAACAAGTCATAAAGACCAGTAAGTGAAATGAAAGACTCTCAACTTTCCATATATACAAATACATACATAATACATATAAGCAAAAGAGAGGACAGACTTCTCTTTCTATCTAGAATTAGTAGAAATTAAAATGTAAAAAACAGTCAACAGATCTGAGAAATGTGTCTCTCTCAAATATTAAATATAGAAATATTACACAACAGATTTTTGAAAGGATTTTTTATAAAATCCCATTAATTTTTTTGAAAAACATATTTGCTCTTTGATTTACCATTTTATTTTATATATATTATAGAAGTAAAAGCACTATTATAGAAATACAGATCTACAAGTGCCACATGAAGTGGTTTTAAAAGGGTGTTTTCTTCTCAGTGGTGAGATTCCAGTCAGAAATCCATTTTCTAACCTGGTCCAGCTCCAAAAGGGACATACGGGATGGCCCCACAGGACACTGCCACTCTAAGGAGGCTTCAGTACATTATATACCTCACCGGGGTGTAAGAAAAGTGATGCTGCTTCAAAAGTCATGGTGGAATTGCTTGGAAGTTACACGGAGAACAATGCTTCCCAGGCACGAGTCAATGCCCACAGGTGCATCCTACGAACACTGAAAGATCCAAGTGCATTTCTTTTTTACCATCTTCTTACTTTAAAGCCAGTCAAGTTTCTGGAAGGCAAGCTTATTCATGATCTTTTAACCATTTTTGCGAGTGCTAAGTTGGCATCATATGTCATTTTATCAGAATAACAAAGACTTCATTGACTCACTTGGCCTGTTACATGAACAGAATACGGCAAAAATCAGACTGCTCACTTTTATGGGAATGGCAGTGAAGAACAAAGAGATTTCCTTAGATACAGTGCATTAAGAACTTCAGACTATGGGCTGGGGATTTACCTCAGTGATTCTGTCACCTGCCTCACAAGTGCAAGGTTCTGAGTTTGATCCCCGGTACTGAAAAAGAACTTCAGACTAGAGCTGATGATGTAGAACTCTTTGGTATTGATGTGGTAAGAAGTAAAATGGTCTACTGAAAAACTAATCAGACCAAGAGAAAAGTAGTGTTCAGTCATAACACACACCAGACATTTGGAAAACAGCAGTGGCAGCAACTGTGTGACACGCTTAATGCCTGAAAGCAAATCTGAACAAAGTGAAAAATAGCCTTTTGAGCCTTTCTAATACTTGAAATTTTACACAGGAAATTGTGTTCTTTTTGGTAAAATCTAAAAAGAAAGACATCTAGAAAGAATATAAAATGCATTGTTAGTCAAAGTGGCAAAGACCAAAGGATCCATATATTTATTTTTTTCTCAGTACCAGGGATTGAACTCAGGACCTTGTGCTTATGAGGCAGGCATGGTGCCACTGAGCTAAATCTCTGGAAACATATATTATATTTCTATGCATGTGCACATGTATACAGAACTATAGATAGATATAAAGGGTTACATGAGAGAATGGTCTTTAGTTACTAGTGGAAAAATGAAATGAACAGTGAAACCTTCTTGCTGCCATTTTAGAGAGGTTTTGGCACTGAAAAGTTACAAGGTAAAATTAAGAAATAATCACGTTTAAATTTTTATATCTAAAAACCAGTCACATTTAAAACTAAACTTCAGGAATACTATGATATTCTTTACATATTTTGAATGGAGAGTACTTTTTTGAGCATTGAGAGTACATGAGTTTTTTTAAACTTCAAATTTATATGTAATTGTATAAGGTAGAGACTAATAGACTAATATGTTTTTTAAAAATGTTTTCTTCAGTAATATTATTAAGCTCTTGTATACTTTGTTGTCTCTATTATGAATATAATAGTGCATGTATGAATTGAGATTTTTTCATGATTTATGTAATAGTCCCTAAAATAACTCCAAAAAGAAATTTTCTGGTAAATTTTTTCTAGTAAATATTTTAAAGAAAAATTCATACATGCAGGAATACAATTTGTTATATTTCAGTATATAAAAATATTTTCATAATTTTATAGTTTTATCTTTTAATATTTAGGGAATATATAAAATTACTATGAGAAAATATTTGGACAATTGAGTTCATCTAATTATAAAATATGAATTTTAGAATTCTAAAATATGCTATTTTTCTAGAAAAAGATCAGCATAAGTAATGATTGCAACATTTTTTTATCTTCACTGAAAATAAATGAATAATGAATGAGCTTTAGAGTTCTTACTTTTAAATATATACTCACAGAGAAACGTAGCATGCAAAACAGCAAAAAATTAATTTAAACCACAATGAGAAATGTAATTGTGTTGTATACCTACAATGTACCAATAAAAGAATTTAATTAAAAAAATTAATTTAAACCCAAGGATCATAAGATATTTACCTGGATAAGCTAGCCCAAGTTTCTTTATACCAAAAATAATCAAATTATTGATAATCCTAGTTTGAGATCCGGCACTGTATAATTCAGTTAAGAATTAGTATGCTACATGAATTTGTATATTAAGAATTATATGATACATGTGGAAACCAAAGGAAGCTATTGAAATTACTTTCTAATAGTCTAGATATTAGTCTTCTATCCAAGGAAGAGCTGGCAAATTTTTTTCCCATTCTGTTGGTTGTCTCTTCACTCTGTTAGTTGTTTCCTTTGCTGTGCAGAAGCTTTTTAATTTGATATGATCCCATTTATTGAATCTTGATGTTATTTCTTGTACAATTGTGGTCATTTTCAGAAAATCCTTGCCTATGCCTTCAAGAGTTTTATCTATCTGATCTTTCCCTGTAAAGAAGGCAAATTTGAGTCCTTTGTAGGAAAATGGAAGCACCTTGAGACTATAATGTGAGCTTAAATATTGCATGGTTTCTTTTGTACAAGAAACACAAAATATAAATAAAGAACAAAAAAAGATGGATAATAGGAAATGGGAAGATAAATCTTTTGCAAAAGGGAAAGGGACCAATAGATGGCTGGAGGAGGGAGATAGAAAGGGGAATAAAAAAGAATTAAGATGTGTTATGTTCATATACCAACTCCCCACGAGGAGTGTAATCTTCATATACTGCAAACATGCACCAACAAAAAATAAAAATTAAAAAGGCATAATCATAGGTAAAAAGTTTTAAAAATTAAGAAAAAAGAAACTGTGACTTTAGTCCATATTCTCTTGATGACATGAAATTAAAGAATTTTTATTCCTCTCAGCTACACAATCCTTAATTCAGAATATCTCACTTTGAAAAAATTATGTAGAAGTGAGATTAGAACAGCGTAGCTTTTTCTGTTAAAAAACTTTTCACTTAATGAAATAAACTAAATATATTGAATTTTTGTTATCAATATGGCCTAAATTTTCCAATTTTCTTTCTTCTATGAACCAATAGAAAATCTTCCAATGATTGTGTTACTGCTACAATAAAATGCTAATTGAAATATACATGTGCCAATGAGCATTTACTTCTGTCTGCCCAGATTTTGATTACTGATTTTTAAAATTTACTATCTAGGATTTTAATATCTTTCTTAGATATTTTGATCTCATGAATGAGTCACAAAGCTATAATAATAAAAATTATGAAAAATCTTTGCACTCTCACCAAATTCCTACAAAACACTGGAAAACTGGAAATGTTCTTGTTTTCTGGAAGTAACATGAAAGGCATAGAAAGATGCAGTGTTATTTGTGTACCAATTTTCCTTATAAACTCCAAATCAAAGGGAGACACCATTTCTTCCATTGCAAAGCCATTCTTTTAAAAATGTTGAAATTCCCTTAATGATTCCAAGGGATTCCCAATAGGAATTGGGCATTGTTCGACTGGGTCTTTTGAGCTAATCATCACATCATCCACACAAATATTTTTAATAATTAGAACTACACATTGTGTGCTTGGGGTTCACTTTAGGGGCTTGTTTATAAAATATCACTAAATACAGTTTAAAATGAGGTTGTTTACCTTAACTGTGCACAATTCAACTACCTAATTAACTTGATTTGTATTTGGAAACCCCAAAGATTATCCTAGAGTTAACATGTCTAAATCTGAGATTAAGCTCTTTCCCTAGTCTACTCCCAAACCTGTTTTTTTCCCAGTTTTTCCTGTCTCAGAGAACAGAATCACCAAACAAGTAGATATGCAAGCCATAAAACAAGGACACATTCCTTACACTAACCTCATCGCAACTCCATTGTTTCAACCATTGTCAGCCTTTGAACATTTTATCTGCTAAAGGTATCTTATATCACCAAATCTCTTTCCACTTCTCCAGTTAACATCAAAATCAAAGAATTATTTGCCTCTTCCCTAGGCTTATTAAATTACCTCCTAACCATACTTTACTGATAATAGTGATCCATTTCATTTTCCATACTAACACCAGACTAATCTTTACAAAATGCACATATTTTCACTACCACTTCATATATATGCTTCCCATTTAAAACTTATAATTAACTTCTTCTTGCACATAAAATAACAATTAAAATTATTAAGCTTAATATCATTGTCTCTATACTGACAATAGACTCCGCAATTAACCATACACAGTTGATAGTTTTTGTCATTGTATCTGTATTTGATTTTATTATATATAACATTAACTTCATTTAATGTGGATTAACACAATGTAAGTTTAGTTCCCCTTCATGTAAAATATACAGCTATATTTCTAAGTGAAAGAAAACTTTACTCCACTGAGAATTTGAAGTCCTTTTTTCTTGTCACTCATGTTTTCCACACATAACCTTCGATCTGTGTTCTGATGTGGATCAAGCTACAAAGAAAAGTTTACAATAGTTTCTAAGTGTGAAGTGTTGATGAGCCAGAAATTTAAGAAACACATCATTCAATCCAAAACTAAATAATCTGACCACAGTTAACCAAAAGGGAGATTGTGTGTCTAGGGAGAAAAGAAACTGTATTTGATGACCAGCTGAGAGTTTCTTCCACTCTATTTTCTCTGATTGTCATTTTCCCCTTATTCTCACAGTTAAAATATTCTCAAACTCTCCTCAAAGAGGTCAAATTCAATTTCTGTTAGGTCCTTAACAAACAAAACTAAGATCTACAAATGAAATTCTATTCTAGTCAATAAATCTTCTGACTGTTCATTATCTAAGGATCAAAAGAATCTTACTTGGACCTGGTATTACACACTCTCCATGAACAATTTTTTTATTGTTTATCTGTCATGTGGTGCATATGGATTTTACAAAAGGGTTCAAAGTACTTAGCTATACAATATGGATCTCATAATGGATAAGCCTACAGGTGTTCAAAATTCATAGAATAACATTTTCTTCTGAGAAAGAGAAGAAAGGGTAGCATAGCCCTGGGGGAAAAAAATCAATGCATACTCTCTTCTTCATCTGAGGTAACTATAAAGTCCTTCTGATCTTCATTTATGACCTGTGTTGATGATACTTTTTCCAAGTTGATAACCACACATACCAAATTGAAGAGAACTGAAGAGCTCTAATAAGGGCAGGACATTTGGCAGAACAACAATACACACCACAACATGGTTAAGTGTGTTTTATCTACTGTTATCAGTCATAATGTTTATGGATTTTCTAGAGATGAGGATGGAAAAATAGATATATTATTGGAATCTCCATCATTTTGGTCATTAAGTATCTGAAAATATCACTAATCTGTGACACTGTGCCAAAACAATAATGTACAATAGTTTTGTAACATATAAATTATTCAATTGACCAAAGCTATGATACTCTGAAATTTTAATGAGAAACACTTAGAAGACTACTTTGACAGTGGTGCTTATTCTAACAAAGGCTATTCTGCAGAGGCACAGGAATTTTCAAGTCCTTTAAACATCAGAGAAAATTATAATCTAGGACTTCCTTTATCTCAGCTACTTTTATCAGCCAAATCTACAGAATTGGACTACTTTTAAAAAGTGCTAAATCACAGAACCCAAAAAACAAGCATTTATTTACCCAATGGTGTTCTTGAATCACAAAGCCTGCCTCTGACATACATTACATGGAAACCTTGCATATAAACCCTAAGTAAAGTGGCAATTTTTTTCTGTAGATACTTTTATGGTCTATTTATGCCTTATGTCAAAAATAAAAATCAAGCCAACTTAGAATAAAAGGAAATATTTATTGTACAAATTAGCAAGTACTTATTGTAATACAGGAGATTGAATACTGAAGTTGGTAAGATGGTCCAAGCAGGTCATTACAGGATGGCTTTTATGGCAAAAATGAGGATGGCAATATTTACAATGATTTGTTAATATAAGGATTTCCTTGTAGCAAATGATTGGTTTAAATCAATTATCTTACATCATTTTTGAAGGTCACATAAGGTCTGTTATGATTTTCAGAGACAATTATAACAAATAATCCAAATTTCATTTATATTAAAATCAGGTTAAATTTCACTTTTATGGCCTACTGTGTCTTCTTGGAGAATTCTCAAACCTCGTTTCCACTTTATTTTATTTCATTTTATTTTTGTAAATTATCCTTTCATCATCCTTTCAGCAAATTGAGAGTGTTAGCAAATAGTTCAGCATGACTGTCAGTTACTACTAACACTGTAGTCATGATTACCTTTTTTGCCAGAATATAGGATCAAGTACTCATTGTTATTGATAGTAGTACAGTCATCATAGGTGTTAGAGGTTAAGTCAATGAGTTCTTCTACTGTCTAATCCTGATGACTATTTTTTGGACTGAATGGCTGCTAAAAGGCTTGTAAAACTCTTGGAAAATAGTATGAAATTTCCTAAAGAAATGAAAAATAGAACCACCATACAACTCAGTAAGCCTTCTTCTATCTATATACCCCAAAGAAATGAAATCATCACCTCATGGTATCTACACCCTTAAATTTAATTCAGCATTAAGCACATATTAAAGATGCAGAAACAACCTTAATGCCCACCAACAGGCAAAGAAGATATTAAAATGTAGTGTGTATATATACAATGGAACTGTATTTACCCTCAAAAACAAAGAGATCATATCATTTGATAAAACATGAATGATACAAGTGGTACCTCAGTTCACAAATTTGATTCTTTCCACAATTCTGGTTACAATCCAAGTTAGATGAGAACCAAATCAAATTCAATGGTTAGATTCAATGTTGACTTTATGGGGAAATTTGATTTGGTTCAATTCTGGTTTGGTGTGTGACCAGAATCATGGACAGAATTGAGATCATGCACCGAGGTACCACTGTATACAGGTCATTATACCCAGTAAAAAAAAGACATGAACTCTATTCCATAACACTATGAAAACAAGTCTAGAAATATCTATTTTTAAGGCTTGAAGAGAACTGGCAGTTTCATTAAAGCTTCTTTCTAAAGTCAAAGATACTTAAAATTTTTTCTAACTCACAGTTATGAAGAATCAAGATCTGATTTTTTTTAAAAGTCCAGAATTGCTCATGTGCAGAGAAATAATAGTGTATGAATTATTCTCAAGGTGCTAGCTCATGTACAAATAAATCAGTATTGGTGATTTCATTTGCACTTGGTTTGATTTTTGTTTGTTTTTCATATCTCAGTATTGAGAGTTACCAGTCTCAATCCACAATGATCATTCCATTTGGGGAGAATTCTTCATATACAATGATATGCTGATAGAAATACAGTTCTGTTCCTCTTAGGCATAGAGTTAAATTTTCATGTTTTTGATATGGCCAATTTGCAGTTATTTTCAATTTACTTAAGAAATGAGGAGCAGGAAGAATTCCCACATAGGGAGAAGGAAGAATTTGGGATATCTAATAAAATGTATTAAGGTCAGAGTACTGGTAATGATTAAACAAAGAACATGATTTTGTACTGTTATACTCAATTGAGAGAGATTATAGAGAATTGCCACCACTCTGAGCCAAATCTGAGTCCTTTATTCCTGGTGTTTGAGGGTGGCTCTCACCCGAAAGCTCTCAACAAGGAAAAGTGGCCTGTAGGGTTCCTTTAAGCAGTTTTTAGTTGGGGAGGGAACAGGGAGAGGGAGAGTGCAAACAGAATTTTACAGAGGCAGAACTTTACTAAGTTAGTTGGGGCATCAGGGGAAGTTTCACACAGTTGAGTTGAAACAAAATATCACACAGGTGCAAAGATAATATATAGCTGCAGACTGCTCTACCAAATGGGGAGGTCATAAAGAGAACATATAGCTTCAGATTGCTCTATCAAACAGGATGCAGCAGTCTGGCATGCATTAGCTGAGGGGACTCCCAAGGCGGGAAAGGGAGGGCAACCACCTAGAATCACTTGACTTTACACAAATGGAGTCAGGTTGGCTATCACATTCCCAACTCCTCTAAGTACAATGTCAAAGCATTGACTTGTCTCAAGCCTCCTGAGTGGGTAGGGGATTATAGTAGGTTCTTATGTAAAGCAATTTAACAGAGACTATACACTGTTTTACAAAGTTAATTATCTAATTAAAATCACAAGGCCCAATCAAGAGCCCGAGGAAAAGCAGGATGAGGATGACAGTGTGTGGCCCCTTCCATGCCAGGGTTAGTCCCTCTTTCTGGAAGGTCTTGATGAGCATGATGTCACCTGGCTGGAATGGGTGGCAGGGCACAGAGCTGGGTAAGGGTAAGGTAGCACATACATTGGCATGGACAGAATCCTGTACCTACTGAAGGGACTGAAGGTACTTTAACAGAAACTGGCTAGAAAATTCCTCTAGCATCTCATTTTTTACTTTGGGGAGCTGGGGAGGGGACTTCTAAACATAATCTCATAAGGATTGAAGCCTGTTTTGTAAGGGGTGCATCTCATTAGAAGGATGGCCAGGGCAATAAGTTGACCTACCCTTTACCAATTTTTAAAGTCAGTTTGGTCAAAGCAGATTTTAGGGTCCAATTTATTCATTCCATTTGCCCTGAGCTTTGAAGACAGTAGGTACAATGGAGTTTCCAATTTATACCCAGTGTTCTATTGGCTAACTGAGTTATAAAGACTATAAAGGCAGGGCCATTGTCAGATCCAAAGGACACCAGTGACCCAAACCTGGGGATCAATTCCTGGAGCAGCTTCTTTGCCACCACAGTGGCAGTTTCCCACCTAGTAGCATAGACTTCCACCCAACCTGATAAGGTATCTATGAAAACCAGAAGGTATCAATAGCCACCCACCAGAGGCTTGATCTCTGTGAAGTCTATTTCCCAATGCTCCCCTGGGCTCATTTCTCTGAATCTAAGATGGGCCCTGGTGAGGATTTACTTGCACACAGGCTGGGCACTTAAGAGAGGGCAGGCAAGCCAGTTCTTGTAATTTTGGCAAACAGTATCTCAGAGCTAGAAGCTCAGCCATCTTGGAGCCCCCTAGGTATGTTACTGAATGTAGCTGCTGAATGAGTTGTCACCCTAGTGCCTGGAAGAGGTAGATACAGCCATCTGGATATTTCCACCAGCCTTGAGGTCCATTTTTTGCTTGCAGCTGGCTCTTTTATTTGTCTTTCTCTTTATTGAAAGTGGGACTAGCTGGGAGCAGAGGGGGAGGTGGGCCTACAGTAGGTAGGATGATTAAGGGATCAATGGGTCTTAGGGCCACCTCCCTGGCAGCCTGGTCTCTGAGCTGCTTTCCTTTTGTTTCTGGAGCATCTTGTCTTTGATGTCCCCAGATATGTATAATGGCCACCTCCTTGGGAAACCATACCACCTCCAGGAGAGACAGTACCTTCTCTTTGTTTTTGATGATTTTCCCTGCAGCTGTTAAGAGTCCCCTTTCTCTGTATATACTGGGGTAGACATGTAGCATAGCAAAGGCAAACCTGCTTTCAGTATATACATTTTCCCTTGACTCTTTTCCCTACCTTAAGGCTTGGTCTAGAGCAATCAGTTCTGCCTTTTCTGCTGAAGTCCCTTTGGGCAAAGGCTGGGCCCAAATAGTCCCTCTGAGCAAAGATTTTACTGAGTGGGGGCTTTAAGGACCAAGTCTTGCCCCAGGGCCAGTTTATCAGCCTCCTTGACCAATGAAGTGGTGGCAGCTACTGCCTGAAGGTATGAGGCCATCCCCAGGAAGCAACAGGATCTAATCTTTTAGAGAGGTAGGCTATGGGGGCCTCCAGGGGCCCTAAGGACTGTGTTAGGACTCCTTTGGTGATCCTTCTTACCTCATGGATGAACAGGTGGATAAATAGATGAAACAGCTTGGTGACATCAGGTAATGCCAGAGCTGGGGCTGATACCAGTGCTTATTTTAGATCCTGGAACAACTTTTTTTAAATTTTCCATTCTAAGGGTTGGTCTCCTCCCATTGCAGAATGGAGAGGACATGCTATCTCAGCAAACCTGAGTATCCACAGGTAACATCAAGCTGTTTCTAGGAATTCTCATACCTGTTTCTTGGTAGTTGGCATGGGTATATGGAAATGGCCCATTTCCTGGCCTGAAACAGAGTTATTCTTCCCTCTGAGATCTTACACCCCAGATACAACACTTGGGAGGCACAGAGTTGTTCCTTTTTGTCTGAGACATGGTAGCCCAACTCCTCTAGTAACTGGAAAAGCTCTCGTGTTCCCTACAGGCATTCTGAAAGACTGGAAACCTCTAGCAACAAATCATCCACATATTGAAGCAGGGAGAGGTTAGGGTAATGGGATCAAAAACTCACCAAGTCCTTCTGGAGAGCCTCATCAAACAGAGTGGGTGTGTTCTTGAATCCTTGAGGAAGTCGGCCTGGGTCCAGGTGAGTTGACAGGAATCATTGGAAGCTGGGTCAGTCCATTCAAAGGCAAATATGGGTTGGCTAGCTGGGGCAAGAGGCAGACTGAAAAAGGCATCTTTTAGATCGAGCATGGTATATACTTGGTGTCCAGGAGACAGCAAACTCAGGAAGGTATATGGATTGGGAATGGTAGGGTGTAAAGTTACCACTCACTGGCTGACTTTTCTCAAGTCCTGGACTGGTCTGTAATCTGATGTCCCCAGTTTCTCTACTGGCAGGAACAGGGTGTTCCATGGAGACTGACAGGAAGTTAATATCCCAAAGTCCAGCAACCTCTTGATGTGTGGGGCTCTCCCCTGTCTGGCCTCCTGAGAGATGCAGTATTGTCTAACCCACACAGGCATGGTGGTAGGCAAGAGCTCAACTATCACTGGGGGTGGGGGATATGCTGCCAAACCCAGTGGGTTAGTTTTGGCCCACACCTTAAGGAATTCTGCCTGAAGTCTGTCCAATAGGCCCTCGGGGCTTATTCCCTCTGGGTTCTCATCACCCAAGGGGAGATACTCCTCAGATAGAGCAGTGATTAAGGACAGTTGGTATGAAGGAAGTGACACCTGAGCCTCTGTCCAAGTGAAGGATTTAGTGGCCCTCAGCTTATAGAGGAGGTACTGTCCTAGCAAGGGGAATGGGCAATCCAGTATCACAAAGAAAGACAGGGTATTTGTTTTGGTTCCAAGTTTACTGTTCATTTGCTTGTAAGCAGGCAGTTCTGGGCTGCTTCTGTAGCCACCTGGATGGGAATATTTTGTGACAAAACTTTCCCGGGGGGGGGGTTAACACTGACCTCTCAGCACCAGTGTCCACCAGTAAGCAAACCAGTTGGCCCCCTATTTTAGTATTCATCATGGGATTCCAGGGGCCAAGAAAGAAGCCCAGGCTCCCTCAGTCTGAATCCTTCATTATCATAAAATTTTGGAAGACCGGCACAATCAGAAGACAGGAATACATTTTGTATGTCAGAAAAGTAGCAGTAATAATTATTACAATTATTTGAAACCTTATGTCCTATAATATAGCTTGGTGCCAAAAGAATGTTTTTAAAAACGTTGTTTTTTCCACCAAAAATTTTGTTTTGGAAGATGACAAATATAAACATATCACAATAACAAATTTAAAACTTAACCCTTTGATGATAACCAATGTAAACATTTTATAATAACATTTAAGCAATGTTTATTGAGGATGTGTCTTTTGATAAGCTGTGAAAAATACTAGGGCTTCTATTTGTGAACAAAGACCAGAAATAACTTGGGGGGGGGTTGTTTTGTTTTGTTTGAGCAGCCGTTTTTTTTAACCATAGGGGGTACCATTTAGCCATCTTTTTAAACCTAAAAGTCTCTATTTAGTTAACTTGACAATTTTTTATTTACCTGTAAAAAACCAGATTGGAACAACTAACAAATTATTTGTAACCAATATAAATATATATACTTTTTGAGTTATTGAATGTGGACAGCAATATACATTACAATCAAAATTAATCTTTGATGTGATGTTGATCCATTACCAACCTGGGAGAAAAGGAAGATATGTCTTTAACTTTAATAACATTTATCTCTAACACAAACAAACATATAAGACAATTTATGCAACTAGAGTGCACTCAAATATATTTGGCCAATTTCAATTATAATATGCCTTTTAATTAAGACTAGTCAAAACTTTTCTAGGTCAATTAACAGAGATCTCTTGTGAAAGTTTAGTGTTTTTATGCCTGTAAATGCAAACCTTTCATAACAAACCTGAAACCAATAGGTAAATATATATATTTCTTTGATAATTACTTTTGTATACCTTGTTTTACATATGTAGGCCTTTTGGACATGTATATCTCTGTTTATGCTTTTAAAAAGACAAACATATAAAATCCTTCTATATAAAAAGTATCTTTTACTTTATAGTCCTTTTAATATTTATCTTTTATCACATTTACTATAAACCTGTTATAACTTGTTTTAGCTGTTAAAATTTAGTTTGTTTTTTTCTATTTGGTACCAGGAATTGAAATCAGGACCTTGTGCTTGGGAGTCAGGCACCAGAACCACTGAGCTAAATCCCCAGCCCTTTAGCTGTTAAAATTTTAAAGTGCCACAGCTCCCAGTCCAGAGGAGGCTTCTAGGTCAGTGTGCCACAGCTCCCAGCCCAGAGGAGGCTTCCGGGTAGGTGTGCCATGGCTCCCAGCATGGAGGAGGGTTCTGGATAGGCATCCCAAAGATCCCAGCACAGAGGAGGCTTCTGGGTTGATGTGCCATGGCCCCCAGCCCAGAGGAGGCTTCTGGCTCAGAGTGCCACAGCTTGCACTCCAGAGGAGGCTTCTGGGTAGGCATGCCACAGTTACCAGCACAGAAGAGGCATCCAGGTTGATGTGCCATGGCTCCCAGAAGAGAGAAGGCTTCCAGGTCAGCATGCCACAGTCCCCAGGGCATAGGAGGCTTCCAGTTAGGTGTGCCACAGCTCCCAGCACAGAGGGGGTGAGCCACACAGGTGCCAGCAACACACCCATTGAACCCATCGAAATGAGAACACATGTAAACAAGCCTCAGAACCAGACTTCCAGATCACCTACAGCAACCCCAAAGGGAAACAAGATGGAACACTCTGATACTCAACCACCTGGACTCACTGAACTAGCAATGAAAGAGGATATGGAAAAAATGAAAACAGAAATAATTTCTCACATAACAGCAGAGATTGTGCCCAGAGTGCAAGACATGATAATAAATCTAGAGAGGACACAGATAAAAAAATAGAGGAGCTGAGGAACATGATGGATTCTCAACATAGGAAACAAATTGAATCCATAAAACAGATGAAAACAGATTTCCAGGAGATTAAAAACTCCATTGAAAGTTTACACAGCAGAATGAGCCAATGTGAAGACAGAATTTCAGATATAGAAGATAAGATTGCAATTAGTGACTAGGAAAAGAAAAATTTCTTTAAAATTGTAAGGAATCATGAGAAATCAATCCAGCAGCTGCTAGAAGATGTAAAGAAGAATAACATAAGACTGATTGGGGTCAATGAAGAAACAGGAGAGTGTGTAGAAGACAAAAAAAAACTCTTCACAGAAGTGATGGCAGAAAACTTCACAAGCAGGGGAAAAGAACTTGACATACAGATACGTGAGGCATGTAGGACTCCAACTAGCCTTGATCCAAAAAAATCTACACAGAGGCATATAATTGTGAAGAATCCAGAAACCAAACAGAAGAAAAAAATTCTACAAGCAGTTAGAGAAAAGAAACAAATCAAATACAAAGGAAAGCCCATCAGAATCACAGCAGACTTCTCAGTGCAAACCCTCAAGGCAAGAAGAACTTGGAGTGATGTATTTCAAGCCCTAAAGGAAAACAACCTCCAACCCAGACTGATGTACCCTGAAAAATTATCTTTCAAAATTAATGGTGAAATAAGATGCTTTCATGACAAAGAGCTCCATAGGAGCTTCATGAATACCAAACCAGCACTCCAAAAAATTTTAGACAAAATCATACAAAAAGATAACAAGACCCCAGAAAGCCCAGCAAAATGAATCTACCAGGCACAACAAGAAATTAAAAGCAAAGTTAGAGAATCAAACAAAAAAAAAAGTCATGACAATGATAACTCAATAATTATCAATTATAACCATCAATGTCAATGGTCTCAACTCACCAATCAAAATAAATAGACTGGCAGAATGGGTCAAGAAGCAAAATCCAACAATAGGCTGCAAACCAATACAAGAAACACACTTAATTCAAAAAGAAACTCATAGACTGAAAGTTAAAGGGTAGAAAACTATACTCCATCCAATGGGAACCAAAAAAAAAAAAAAAAAAATCATGAGTAGCTATCCTCTTTGCAGACCAAGTGGATTTCAAACCAACACTGATTAAGAGGCATAAAGAAGGACACTATATCCTTGTAAAGGGAACAATTCAAGAGGAAGAGATGAAAATCATAAATATCTATGTACCAAACACTAGTGCACCCAACTATAGAAAACAAATATTAACAGACATGAAAAATCATATAAGCTCTAATACAATAGTAGTGGGGAAACTCAATACCCCACTGTCACAAATAGATAGGTCAATTAGACAAAAAACAAGCAAGAAAATACTAGAACTCAATCAAACTCTTGAACAAAAGAACTTAACAGATGTTTACAGAATATTTCACCCCAAATAATCAGAATACACATTCTTTTCAGCTGCACACGGGTTATTGTCTAAAATAGACCACATATTCGCTCATAGAACATATTTAGGTAAATGAACAGGAACTGAAGTTATCACCTGCATATTATGAGAACATAGTATGAAGAAATTGGAGATCAATAGCATAAGAAACTGTAAAACCTTCATAAACACATGGAAATTGAACAACACAGTTCTGAATAACCAATGGGTCACAGAGGAAATTAAAGAAGAAATCAGACATTTCATCAATTAAGTAACAATGGCAATACAACATATTGGAATCTATGGGAAACAATGCAAACAGTCTTACATGGGAAATTCATAGCAGTGAATGATCATATTAGGAAAACAGAGCGAGCTCAACTAAACAACCTGATACTGAACCTCAAGCTTCTAGAAAAAGAAGAGCAGGACAAACCCAAAGCCCATAGAAAGGAGGAAATTATAAAGATTGGGACAGAAACCAAGACAATGGAGACTAAGAAAAGAATACAAAAACATCAATGAAGCCAAGAGTTGGTTCTTTGAAAGAATAAACAAAATTGACAAACCCTTAGCCAACTTTATCAGAAAAAGGAAAGAAAAGGCCCAAATCCATGCAACTAGGAATGAAAAGGGTGAAATTACAATGGACCCAGTAAAAATCCAGAGGATATCAATACCTGATTGGAAAACCTATATGCCAATAAGATGGAAAACACAGAAGAAATGGATAGACTCCTAGACATGTAAGAATTACCAAAGTTGAATGAAGACCTAAAAATTCTAAACAACTCAATATCAATCAATGAAATTGAAAACCTAATTAAAAACTTACCAACCAATAAGAGCCAGGGTCCTGATGGTTTCACTCCTGAATTCTACCAGATATTTAGAGAGGCACTACTGCCACTACTGTTTAAACTCTTCAATGAAATAGAAAGGGAAGCAATACTCCCAAATTCATTCCTGGAAGCAAGCATCACCTTGATCCACAAAGCAGAGAAAGTCCCAACCAAAAAAGACAACTATAGGCCAATCTCACTAATGAACATCAATGCAAAAATCCTTAATGAGATACTGGCAAATAGAATGCAGAAGATCATCATGAAAATCATACACCCTGACCAAGTGGGATTCATCCCAGGGATGCAGGAATGAGTCAACATACAAACATCAATAAATATAACACACAATATCAATAGAGCCAAGGACAAAAACCATATGATCATCTCAATAAATGCAGAAAAAGCATTTAACAAAATCCAACATGCATTTATGATGAAAACCCCACAAAAAGTCAGAATAGATGATCTCTACCTCAATCTGATAAAAGCCATCTATGACAAAACAACAGCCATTATCATACTAAATGGTCAAAAACTGAAATCCTTCACACTAAAATAAGGAACAAGACAAGGATGTCCACTATCACCACTCCTGTTCAATATAGTTTTGGAAACATTAGCCACAGCAATTAGACAAGAGAAAGAAATAAAAGTAATAAAGATAGGAAATGAAGAAGTCAAATTGTCATTGTTTGGAGATGACATGATACTATATATCAAAGACCCCAAGAACTCCACCAAAAGTCTTCTACATTTAATAATGAAATTCAGTAAAGTAGCTGGATATAAGGTCAACACACAAAAATCAATAGCTTTCCTCTACAGGAACAACAGTCACTGAGAGAGAAATAGGGCAAATAATTCCTTTCACAATAGCATCCAAAAAACTGAAATACCTAGGAATCAACCTAACAAAAGAAATCAAAGGCCTCTTCTCTGAAAACTATAGCACTTTGAAAAACTGATTGAAGAGGATATCAGAAAATGAAAAGACATCCCTTGCTCCTGGTAGGAAGGATCAACATAGGGAAAATGGCCATATTTCCAAAATTGCTATATAGATTCAGTGCAATTCCAATTGAAATCCCAGAAGCATATTTCATGGACCTTCAGAAAACAGTCCAAAAATTCATTTGGAACAAGAAGAGACCCAGAATAGCAAAAGCAATTCTAGGTTACAGAGACATGGCAGGGGGTATCACAACCCCCAACTTGAAACTGTACTACAAAGCTACTGTGATAAAAACAGCATGGTACTGGCAAAGAAACAGACCTAAGGACCAGTGGAACAGATTAAAAGATGCAGAAACAACTCCAGACACACTCAGCCACTTTATCTTTGACAAATGATCCAAGCACCCTCACTGCAGGACAGATAGCCTCTTTAATAAATGGTGCTGGAGAAATCAGGTTTCAACTTGCCAAAGAATGACTAGACCTATATCTCTCACCATGCACTAAACTAAAATCCAAATGCATTAAAGATCTAAATATTAAAACAGAAACACTGAACCGGCTGGATCAGAGGTTAGGTAAAACTCTTGAAGACATTGGTGTAGGAAAAGATATTATGAACAAAACCTCAGTTGCCCACAAAGTAGCACAAAAAATCAACAAGTGGGATCTCTTCTTACTAAAAAGCTTCTGCACAGCAAGAGAAACCACCCACAGTGTGAAGAGACAACCCACAATGTGGGAAAAAATTTTCACCAGTGGTCCCTCAGACAAATGTCTACTATCTAGACTCTATAAAGAACTTTAAAAAAATCAGACCTCCCAAATTTGAAGACCCAATCCAAAAATGGGCATCTGAAATGAACAGGCATTTTTCAGACAAAGAAGTAGAAATGACAAATAAACATGAAAAAATGTTCAACATCACTGGTCATTCAAGAGATGAAAATGAAAACAATGCTGAGATTCCACCTCACACCAGAAAGAATGGCTGCTATTAGGAAATCAAGCAATAACCAATGCTGGTGGGGCTGTGGGGAAAGAGGAACCCTTCTCCACTGCTGGTATGAATGTTGACTGGTGCAACCACTGTGGAAATCAGTATGGAGATACCTCAAAGAACTAGGACTGGAAGTCCCATTTGACCCAGCTATTCCCCTGCTGGGACTCTTCCCCAAAGAATTAAAAGAATCATACCACAGTGATATATGTGTGCCCATGTTCATAGCAGCACAGTTTGTAATAGCTAAAACTTGGAAACAGCCCAAATGCCCATCAACTGGAAACTGCATAAAGAAAATGTGGTTTTTTTATAAAATGGAGTACTACTCAGTCATCAAAAATGAGAAATTAGAGACATTTATTGCTAAATGGATGCACCTTGAGGCGATACTCTTAAGTGAAATAATTAGGACACACATCTGTAAATACCAAATACTTTCTCTAGTGTGAGAAACTGAAAGTATAACTAAGGACTAAAATATATAATAGATAATGTGAAATATGAAGAAAAAGGGCAAAGGGGAAGGGGATTTGGGAGGGGTAGGGGAAAGGAAAGAAAGAAATAGAATTAATAAGAGAAAATGAAAAAAGGAAATAAAGTCTTTGTAAATAGGGAGGGATGGAGGGGTTGAAGGGAAGGCAGGGGATGGAGGAAAAATAACAACCAAGAGAGTATGTAAAGATGCGTCTCTCCAATGATGAATGTCGTTATATTGTACACCTGAAATGTACCAATAAAGGATATACAAAAAATTTTTTAAAGTGCCCCCATTTATTGTTTTTGGATAGTTACATTTTAAAAATTTGACTACCTATCAATAAAACAATTGTAACCTTGAGGGTTTTTTTTATCAACAAGGTATAGAAAGGGAAAAGTTCATCCCATAATTACAGTTTAAGAGTTGCAATGTAAAAGAAATGTTTTTAACACACCAGTAAAACATCTGGAAACCAAACACCAATTAAACATTACTTTATAGACTAAGGTACATTTGTCAGTTAGCCAGAATTGATAATTTGATTTGTTTTATTAAGATTTTTCTGCCTGGCCACCTGTGTGCTGGGGGCCAATGGAATTTTTGTTAATGTAGCCTGCCAAGCAAGTTGTTGATATGTAAATTTTCAGGTCCAGAGTTAAAGTATACATCCCTTTGTTTTAGGAAGTCCCATCATGGGGATTGAAGCAAAAAAAGCAGGTAAGTACTTTAAATGTCTTCTCTACCTGTCTGTCAGCAATAAGGAAGCTTCATGCCATCTGGGGTGTTGGAAAATCTTTTGTTTTCACAAGCAGATGTTTGAGCCTGCAGTGGCATAGAAAAAATTGTGGAACAGAATTCTGAGGTGCAGTATGGGCACTCTGAGGGAGAATAAGACAGGCAGCAGATAAGAGCCCTAAGCTCAGAAGTAAGATATGTGAGGGAAAGGTGAAGGAAAAATTGATCCTAAATAGGGCAAAAGGCCAAAAAGAAGGCCCAAGTTTTCTTGGGCAGAATGACTGATCCAACATTCACTAAAAGAAAATGGTGATCCTATCCAGAAGAGGGGACCAACTCAGCCAGCATCCTGACCTTAAGAGGGAGTCTGAGGAGTGCCTTCATCAAGGACTAATGCTCCCCACTCAGACAAAAAGGATCTTGCCTCAGAAACAGAAACAGGGAGCTAATCCCAGAGGTGAGGAGGAGGCTCCCAGGCTGCCTTTCCACCTCTCCCAGGGCAGAGGAGGTGAGCCATGCTGGCACAAGCAGCTCCCCATAGAAATGAGAAGACACGTAAAGAAGCCTCAAAAACAGACTTCATGATCACCTACAGACACCCCAAAGGGAAACAAGATGGAAAAATCTGATACTCAACCACCTGGACTCCCTGAACTGGCAACAAAAGAGGATATGGAAAAAATGAAATTAGAAATGATTTCTCACATAACAACAGAGATTGTGCCCATAGTGCAAGACATGATTAATAAATCTAGAGAGAACACACAGATTAAAAAAATAGAGGAGCTGAGGAACATGATGGAGTCCCAACATAGGAAACAAATGGAGTCTATAAAACACATACAAACAGATTTTCAGGAGATTAAAAACTCCATTGAAAGTTTACACAGCAGAATGAGCCAATGTGAGGACAGAATTTCACATATAGAAGATAAGATTGCAATTAATGACCAGGAAAAGAAAATTGCTTTAAAATTGTAAGGAATCATGAGAAGTCAATCCAGCAGCTGCTAGACAATGCAAACAAGGATAACATCAGACTGATTGGAGTCAATGAAGAAACAGGAGAGAGTGCAGATGACAGAAAAAAAAACTGTTTACAGAAGTGATGGAAGAAAACTTCCCAAGCAGGGGAAAAGAACTTGACATAGAGATAAGTGAGGCATATAGGACTCCAACAAGCCATGATCCAAAAAAAATCTACACATAGGCATATAATTGTTAAGATTCCAGAAACCCAACAGAAGAACAAAATTCTATAAGCAGTAAGAGAAAAGAAACAAATCACATACAAAGGAAAGCCCATCAGAATCACAGCAGACTTCTCAGTGCAAACTCTCAAGGCAAGAAGATCTTGGAGTGACCTGTATTTGAAGCCCTAAAGGAAAATAGCCTCCAACCCAGACTGATATACCCTGCACAACTATCCTTCAAAATTGATGGAGAAATAAGAAATTTTCATGACAAAGAGCACCTTAGGAACTTCATGAGTACCAAATCAGCACTCCAAAAAATCTTAGACAATATCCTAGGAAAAGACAATGAGGATCACAACCCCAGGAAGCCCAGCAGAATGAATCTGTTGGGCACGACAAATTAAACTCAAAGGGGGAGAAGCCAACAAAAAGAAAATGTCATGACAAGGATAAGTCAGTACATATCAGTTATAACCATCAATGTTAATGGTCTCAATTCACCAATCAAAAGAAATAGACTGCCAGAATGAGTCAAGGAGAAAGATCTGACAATATGCTGCATACAAGAAACACACTTAATTCAAAAAGAAACTCATAGACTGAAAGTTAAAGGGTGGAAAACAATACTCCATGTGACACAAACCAGAAAAAAAGCAGGAGTAGCTATCCTCTTTGCAGATCAAGTGGATTTTGGACCAAAATCTGAAACTCTTCAGGTCCCAAGAATTTCAGATAAGGGATAGTCAATTTGTATGTACAAATCTATTGTGAACATGTGTTTTCATTCCTCTTAAGTAAAAACTTAAGAACAGAACCATTGGTTCTTAACAGTAATACAAGTAATTTCTATATTGTTTTCCAAAATGGTTTTATCACATCACATTCACATTAACAGCATTTGAAAGTTGTAACTGGTTCACACCTAAGCTGACATCTGTTCTTTTAAAACTTTTAACTTCATCTCCCTAATGAGTGTGCAATTTAATCTTGTTATTGTACTGATTAGTATTTTTCTGATTCTAGTGTTGCACATCTTTCCTTATGCTGTCCTGGCTATTTATCATCTTCTTGTGTCTACTTTTTAATTGGGTTGGCTATTAATGAACTGCAAGAGTTCTTTATATATTCTGGCCATAGGTTATATGTATTATAAATATGGTCTGTTTAAGGACTACTTTGCATTTTCTTAACAATGTCATTTCAAGTTCTAAATTTTGATGGAATCTCATTTATCAATTTTTTTTCTTTTATACATCATGTTTTTTGTATCCTAGGAAATTCTTGCCTACCCTAAATTCATGAACTTTTTCCCTTATAATTTTTTCTTAAAGTTTTGTAGTTTTAGGTTTTCATATTTAGATTCATAGATCCTTTCAAGTTATCTTTAAGTATGGAAATAAAGGGTTGAGGTTAACTTTTTATATACAGATAACAGGTTTTCTAGTACCATTTGGTAAGAACACAATCTTTTCCTCTGCTCTTGAGTTGAGTTTATGTTCTATAAAATGTTAATGGTAAATAATCTTTCAAAACTCAGTGGACCATATATATGTGGTACTATTTCCTGATTTTCTGTTTTATTCCAATGATCTATATGTCTTTCCTTATGCCAACACTGCCTTGATTACTGTAGGTACAGAGTAAGTCTTAAAACTAGGTAATAAGGGCGGGGGATTTAGCTCAGTGGTTCTGCTGCCTGTCTTGCAAGCACACGGTCCTGAGTTCCATCGCTGGTATCAAAAAAAAACTAGGTAATAAATGTCTTCAACACTTTTTTTCTTTTTTTCTTTTTACTTTTCTAGGTCCTTTGTACTCCTACATAACTTTTAAATTTCAATATCCAATTCTTCATTTATAGCAAGTATACATAGACCTGAATTTTTATTTAAACCTTGTGTTTTCTAATCCTGCTAAATTCAAATAAAAGGTCTAGGGGCTCCTAGAGATTTCTTAGTATTTTCTCTGTAGATGATCATATCAATCTACATATAAAGATTTTGCTTCTGCCATGCCAATCCCATACTAATTGTCATTTTATTGCCAGACTATTTTGGTTTAGGCCTATGTTTCAAAGTTTAGTGAACAGATGAAGAGTAAGAATATCTGCCCTTCTTCCCTACCTTAGGGAGAAAGCATGGTATCTTCTCCATTCACATAAGGCATTTTTGCTGGAAGCATGCAATACATGTTTTTAATCTGTTGAGAAGGTTCTGTTCTACTTCTAGTCTCCTGATAGCTTTTACCATGAACTGCTGTGGAATTTAGTCCAGTACTTTTTCTCCAACTAGTGGCAGGATCATATGGCTTTTTCCTTTCCTCTGTTAAAATGATGACTTTTGAGGGTGGATCTTCCAATGCTGAACCAACACTGCCATCCCTATAATAAAACCACTTTCTACATATTGCCAGCTCTGCCTTCTAATAGTTTGTTTTTTTAAACAAATTTCTATCTATGTTCATACATTTTTTTCTTCTATTATCTTTATCCAATTTTAGGATTAGCATAATGTTGAGTTCCTAAAATGATGGGAGAAGTGTTCCTTTTTTTTTTCCTGTTTTAAATGTTTGATATAATTTATCAGTTAAAATGTTTATGAGCCTGTTGTTTTCATATAGGTAGGTTTTCAAGCTAGGAACATACTTTCTTTAATAGGTGCTATTCAAATTTTAAATTTCCTCTAGAGTTAGTTTCATTAATTTGTCTTCCAAGGTACTTCTTAGAAGTTGTCAAATTTATTTCAAAACAGATTTTTGTAATATTCTTTCTATATCCTTTTAAATTCTATAAAATCTGTGGTAATGTCTCCTATATCTTGATATTGTAATTTAAAAAAATATAATTGATATTGTATAGTAGGAAGTAAAGGTCTAAAGGATTGGGGGAAGTGGGAGAGGTAGGGAAAAGGAAAGAAGGGAAAAGAAAAAATATGAGAAAAGGAAAAAAATGGAAAAAATCTTTGCAAATAGGGAAGGGTGGAGGGAGTGAAGGGAGGGCAGGGGAAAGGGAAAAAAATAAGAACCAAGAGACTCATGTAATGGTACAAGAGCCCAGTGATGAATGTAACTGTATTTTTTACCAAAAATGTACCAATAAACTTAATGGGGGGAATAATAAAATAAAATAAAACAGGCATAAATATTATGTCTAACTAGAAACTCAAAAAAAAATTAAGTCTCTGGAAGTACAATGTGTCCCATTTTTGTATTAAATTTACATTCTTTTTAATGCCAATTTATTTGTTCTGTTTTCAGAGAATATTTATTGTAAAAGGTAGACTTTTAATAACTTTTTATCACCATGTTAAGTCATACAGTTACAAAATATAAATTTCTGAAAGAGCATTTTTGTTCTTTTAAAAAGTACTCATTTTTTCATAACTAATACCTAGTACTTCTTTGATGACTACATTTCAAAAGGCCCTGGCCCAATCATTCCCCAAACAAATTGGTCCCTTGGGCTGCTTCAGTTGCTTCAGCCTACTGTTAACAGGGTGTATGCAAAATGCAGAATACTATGGGTCTGAGAGAAAGAGGACAAGGCTGAGGCTAGGCTGGGGCAGCCCCAACAACACTCAAAGCCAGTCAGACTCCAAACAGAGAACCCAAATGTTTTTATTTTTATTTTTTTTTCATTTAGTTTATTGGTGCATTTTAGGTATACAATACAGTTGTATTCATCACTGAGATCTTGTACCTTTATTATATTTATTTATTTATTTATTTATTTATTTATTTATTTATTTATTTTCCTAGCCCTCCCTTCTACCCCTCCACCCTTCCCTATTTAAAAAGACCTTATTTCCATTTTTCCCATTTCTCATCATTTTTCCTTTCCCTTCTTTCCTTTCCCCTGCCCCTCCTACTACCCCTATCCCTTTGGACCTTTTCTTCCTATTTTGCACTATCGATTATTCATTCTAATCATTGGTACATTTTAGGTATACAATATAATGACATCCATCATTGGAAATTTGCACCTTTACATATTCTCTCTTGGTTCTTATTTTTCACCCTTGCCCAGCTCTCCCTTCAACCCCTCCATTCCTCCCTATTTACAAAGATTTTGTTCCTATTTTTCCATTTTCTCATATGAATCCCATTCTCTTCTATCCTTTCCCCTAGCCCTCCCACTTCCTTCCCCTTTGCCCCTTTTCTTCCTATTTCACATTACCTATTATACATTTTAGACCTTATTTACACTTTCAGTTTCTCACACTAGATAAACTATTTGGTATTTACACATGTGTGTCCTATGTATTTCACTTAAGAGTATCACCTCAATGTCCATCCACTTAGCTATAAATGTCTCTAATTTCTCATTTTTTATGGCTGAGTAGTATTCCATTTTATTAAAAAACCACATTTTCTTTATCCAGTGTCCAGTTGATGGGCATTTGGGCTGTTTCCAAGTTTTAGCTATCACAAACTGTGCTGCTATGAACATGGGTGCACATATATCACTGTGGTATGATCCTTTTGTGTATTAAATTATTTTATTGATACATTGTAAGTATACAACACAATTACATTTCTCATTGGGAATTGTGCCTTTACATAATGCATCTTGGTTCTTATTTTTTTTCCCATTCCATGCCCTCCCTTCATGCCCTCCACCCTTCCCTATTTACAAAGGCTTTATTTCCATTTTTTCCATTTATCATCATTTTCCCTTTCCCTTCTTTCCTTTCCCCTGCTCCTCCCACTACCCCTACCCTTTTGGACCTTTTCTTCCTATTTTAGATTTTCGATTATTCATTCTAATCATTGGTACATTTTAGGTATACAATGTAATGACATTCATCATTGGAAATTTGCACCTTTACATAGTCTCTCTTGGTTCTTATTCTTCACCCTTGCCCAGCCCTCCCTTCAACCCCTCCAGTCCTCCCTATTTACAAAGATTTTGTTCCTATTTTTCCATTTTCTCATATGAATCCCATTCCCTTCTATCCTTTCCCCTAGCCCTCCCACTTCCTTCCCCTTTGCCCCTTTTCTTCCTATTTCACATTACCTATTATACATTTTAGACCTTATTTACACTTTCAGTTTCTCACACTAGATAAACTATTCGGTACACGTGTGTCCTATGTATTTCACTTAAGAGTATCACCTCAATGTCCATCCACTTAGCTATAAATGTCTCTAATTTCTCATTTTTTATGGCTGAGTAGTACTCCATTTTATAAAAAAACCACATTTTCTTTATCCAGTGTCCAGTTGATGGGCATTTGGGCTGTTTCCAAGTTTTAGCTATTACAAACTGTGCTGCTATGAACATGGGCACACATATATCACTGTGGTATGATTCTTTTAATTCTTTGGGGAAGAGCCCCAGCAGTGGAATAGCAGGGTCAAATGGGACTTCCAGTCCTAGTTCTTTGAGGTATCTCCACACTGATTTCCACAGTGGTTGCACCAGTCTACACTCCCATAGCAGTGGAGCAGGGTTCCTCTTTCCCCACAGCCCCACCAGCATTTGTTATTGGTTGATTTCATGATAGCAGCCATTCTTTCTGGAGTGAGGTGGAATCTCATGAAAATCTCCATTGAAAGTCTACACAGCAGAATGAGCCAATGTGAGGATAGAATTTCAGATATAGAAGATAAGATTGCAATTAATGACCAGGAAAGGAAAAATTGCTTCAAAATTATAAGGGACCATGAGAAATCAATCCAGCAGCTGCTAGATGATGCAAAGAAGAATAACATAAGACTGACTGGAGTCAAGGAAGAAACAGGAGAGAGTGCAGATGACATAAAAAATCTCTTCACAGAAATAATAGCAGAAAATTTCCCAAGCAGGGGAAAAGAGCTTGACATACAGATAAGTGAGGCATATAGGACTCCAAATAGCCTTGACCAAATGTTTTTTTCCAGGGCATTCTACTTGACTTACAATTCAAATAGTCAGCACAATAAGACTTCAAAGGGGAGGAATAATTAATTGAAATGATAAGGAGGTTACTGCATTCTTTGGACTATGTGTCACAATTGTAGTTAGCATATTTTGACAGTTAACAAAAATAGCCTCTATGGTTTGTAGGTATGAAGATAGTTCTTCATCCAGGTTTGTAGTTCATGTTGGACAATACATGACTGATAAGTTATAAGTGATACTGTTTAATAGTATAAAATACTAGCTTTCTTCATTTATTACGTTTATAGGCATTCACTGATTGAGTCAAGGTTAGGCTTGTTAAGTGATTAAAGACAATTTTATTACAGCAGCATGTCCTTATTTTATTCTAAAAGAATGAAATGTTCAATAGGAACAACTTTTATTTTTCTTTGACTCTTGTAAAACTGAGTTATTTTGCCAATGTAAAATGCCAGTAACTTGGTTGAGGACCATGCCACCTTCTGAAAATGCCATCTTACATGTGTAAAAGCTATACCAGTCCAAACTTACCCAAGCAGAACCAGGTGACTGACTGCTCCAGCTGCCTTCCTGGGAAGCACTGGCTGGGCTGGGAGCCCTGGAGCAAGGCAGCAAGCCAGGGTGGAAGAGCTTTGTAGTTCAAGACAAAATACCCATGTGATTCCCTGGCACAGCTTGTGCATGATCCCCTAACCTGATCTTTCTTCTTCTTAAGGGGCTGATTTGGGTTGACTGGTTGAGAATGGTGTCCATTATCTAATGAGCCATGAGAATGTTTGCTGTGGTTATGTGTAAAGTGTGATAGGG
The DNA here is from genome assembly GCF_053883595.1 of Heterocephalus glaber. Classification (NCBI taxonomy): domain Eukaryota; kingdom Metazoa; phylum Chordata; class Mammalia; order Rodentia; family Bathyergidae; genus Heterocephalus; species Heterocephalus glaber. Next base: position 46,343,364 of record NW_028258138.1, read on the forward strand.
CTGCAGAAGTTACAGGAGGAGAGAGTAGTGAGGCAGCCAACTGTCATCATCTATGTGAAGGTTATTCCAGCTTTGTTGTACACTTTTGAGACTTTCTCCATGGCAGTGACATAGCCAGCAATCCCCAGGTCCAAGCCCAGGTTATACTTCAAGGCTGTGTGCATTATTTACCTGGCAGAATGCTCCATCTTTTAGTCCAAGCCCAAGTGTACAATGTCTTTGATGCCCCTGATATCCTGTCCTGGAACTCTGCTGTTTTGATGATATGAATTATCTGCCCTGCTTCCCAAATATTCTAAGTTCTCTTGAACAGATATGAGCAAGTGGTAGTTAGAATCTCTTTCATATTTGAAGGTCATTTGGCCATAGCTGACATGATTTAGATTCTTCAGCCACCCAAAGTAACATTCTGTCACTCCTGCAGCATTTAGGTAGAGATCTGGAATAACCATGATGTTCCTCTCCAGGAAAATCTTACCAGCTTTGGGAGTGGTGGTCCATTGATGCCTTTGACCATGATCTTATTTTTGACCCTGGGTGCATTGGATCTTTTCAACTGCTTCTCTCTAGCAGCAGGGATCAGAGGCAGTCAGCCTCAAAGATGGTTTCTTCATAGAGCTTTGACTTAGGGAAGCCCAGAATTGATCAGTGTGGCAACTTGAAATCTTCCAGTTCTTCTGGGTCAATACTATCTGGAATATATATATATCAACACCAACACATTTAGCACCCAAACAATGTAAATAATTCATAGGGTGCAGGTGCATGTTACCAAAGTCCTGAACAACAAATGTTTTATGTCTAAAGCCTGGTGTCATTCCTGAAATGCTCATCTGGGAAACCTCATTCTTAATCCCATTGAAAACATCCTGGCTGGTAGCAGTGATCTGCCCATGGATGCCCTCTTGACTGGTGGACTTCCCAGTAATGCAGACATGTGTGTTTATATTATAGTGCCCTGTGGTGCTGCCAAAGGTGTCTGCCATCCAGGATATCAGGGAGAACAATATTTTTCTTAAACAAATTGTCAAAAATTGTATGACTTGGATGAAACTGATGAAATTCCTTCTAGTTATGCAGTTTGGATACAGTAGGTATATCTTGAGTTACAGCCATAGTATGAAAAGCCATAACATTTTCTTAATACTAAGAGTCAGACTTATGATTTTCAGCTAAGTTTTTGTAATAGAACTTATGAAGGTACCAATAGTGCTTTATTGGGTATCAAAAGTTTTCTATTTACATAGCATGCCAAAATACAGAGTAGGAACAAATAAGAGTAGGAAAAAAGAGTAGGATGAAGACTCTTTCCTTGGGCTGCAGAAAAGCTATGTATACACCCCCCAATTCCAAATTTGAGCCTTGTACATCAAATGGGGGTACAGTAATTAAACTGCTTTCCTTTACTATATAACTCCATATTCTTCTCAAGTGAGAAAATAATGACCAATTTTTATTTCTGTTATTTCATGTCCTTTTATACCATAAAATTATACTACTAGCAGATACAGTTATCTTCACAGTTTAAAAAACTGTATAAGTCCTCCTAACTTAGCTCCTAATCCACTAAGGATAAAGAAATTTAGCAAATATTCTTTCAATGCAAATTTCTATTTTGAAGTCAGAAAGTAAACCTCTTCATTCTGTTTGCATTTTTCAATAACAAATCAAAATATGGATATCTGATGTATGGAAAATGACAGTAATTGCAGACATAACTCTGTAGTAAGTCAGGCAACAAATTAATACTGTCATCTTAGCCAAGTTACCCCTTCCTTCCAGTAAACTGAAGTCCACTTGGGACTAATTATTTTGTTGAGTTCCACTCACTTCCATAAGGAACTCTACCCACTTCCAAAAGGAACCCTATTTTGTATCTAATTTTCTATTTTACTAATTATTTTAGTTTCACTAATGAAAATGGGATTTTGGATGAAAGCTCCTCTTCCCATTAACAATCACTTCCATCTATTACACAGCCCAACCCTGCCCCAAAGATCGTAGCCTCATGGTCACCAGCACTTTTACTGTGTATGAATAAATAAAGAGTGGGTCTTAACTAGAAGTTGACTAGTTATCTTTCTAAGGGTGTCATTAATATAAGTCTTCTCCCCAATCCCAAGTCTTCTCTGTGGTCCCCTCTCCTCAATCCCCACTCCTACCCTAAAGTGCAGCACCATCTCTCATGTCTGGCTAAAGTGGAAACAGGTGCTGGCTGAGTTGATTCCTAGATAACCACTGTAAATTCACACTCTAATCTCCCAGGATCTCTCACATTGTCTATTGCTTCTGTCTGACAAGCTTCAGGGGTATTTTGCTGTTGTTTACTTTGATGAAGACTCTGTATATGTCATCCTACATCTGGTCTCTATATTATGTTCCAATTCACCTCTTTATGGAACAAGCTATCACTGTTGGATTGGGCATCCTCTCTGAAAAATTACCAACAAAAATTCAAAATTCAAGGAGTTAATGGATTGCCCTTTATCTTCCTACTCCCCATTCTTTTTCTCATTGATTTGTAATGTATCCAAGAGATTACCTGAATCTATAATACTAGCCAATGATTTTGTTAAGCAGTCCTCAGAGTGTTATAGCAAGGTTGATCCACCATACCCTAAGTGACAGGAAAGAAATTAATTTTGATCTTTTTATCTTATCTCTGAAATAGTATATGAAGTTAGTTGGCAGGGGTGGCATGTGATCTGTTGGGGCAAGAATATAGATCACTAAGACCAACCTCTGTCCTACAAACACCCTCTGTCTCTTCTAGACTGGCATGTTCCCAGTCAGTGTCTGTAAAAACTTGTAATCTGGTCTTTCTTGTTTGGGACAGAGACTAGCTACCTTCCAAGACTCTTCACCTCTCTCAGTTCTTTTCAGTATAATCACCTATCCACATCTCTGTTTTGTTCCTCATATGTCACAATTCACCCACTGATGAGAAGTAATCTCATCCCCTACAGGAGTAGGTATCTTGGCTTTTCTCAGACATTGCAAGATTTCCAGTTACTGGTTGTAAAATGTGGAGATGGAGAAGTAGTCTCAAAACCTGAGCTTCATTCAAGCATGTCCTGCCTACACATTCTTCATTACAAAGTTTATATTGATGAAGGATGATAAAGAACAAAGACTCAGAAGTGATTCCTTCCAAGTCCCATAAATTGTACTCTAGACAAAAATCTCTTTTAATGTCTGTCTGTGACAGATAGAAAATGCTCCTCCCACAGATATCCACATCCTAGTCATCACAAGTTGTGAATATGTTAGATTACCTGAAAGGAGGGAATTAATGTTCCAGAGGAAAAGTAATGTTGCTAGTAAGAAGATTTTATCCTGTATTAACTGATTGGGCTTAATGTCAGCACTAGTGGCTGACAGAAGATGGAGATGGAGATGGCCAAAGAGTCATTGTCAAGAAAGATGTGACAACACAGGATGGACACAGGAAGATGCACTGGTGCTGGCTTGCAAAACAGAGAAAAAGCTCTATGTGCCAAAGTGTGGGTGGCTTATATTATAGAAGCTGGAAAAGGAAATGGAACAAATTCTCTTATGAAGCCTACAGAAAGGAATGGAGCCCTGACAACACATTGATTCGAACCCAGCAAGATCTATGTCAGACTTGTGCACTCTAGAAATATAATATAATAAATTTGTGTTATGAAAAGTTCTCACAACACTAATTTTATGGAAGTTTGTTACAATGGAAACAGAAATCACACTACTTCATATCTATTTTTCCTCTTCCTTTTCTAAATCCCTAGACTCTCCAAATGAGGAAATTCAAATTCATATATCTGATTCTTCCCAAGCACTGCCATCTTCTGTCTTTTCTTAACAGTTTCCCCCCAAGCAAAAGAGGTGGACTTTTCCCATTACTACATCATCATATCTGGCTTCTAACAGAAAGCAACTTTAAGCCTTATGATCATAAACAAAAAGACCAGAAATCAGTCCCCCAAGCCTGGTGAGAGGTATATCAAAGAAGGAATAAATAAATTTATAAAGTCAACCTTTTGACTATCATGCTCTAAAATAACAAGTGTAAGCTTTTTCCCACCCTAAGGGGTCATGGAAAAAAATGTTAAAATAAGAAATTCAATGTTCATTGTTATTTACATAATATTGTCCTCATTGACTATGGAACCTCCTGTGATATTTTTCTCTATGGAGTGACTGTTAGATAACACTTGTTCTAAATGAATCCAACTGAGAAAAGCATGTAGAATACAACTTTACTGTAAGTCAGTAGTGGTTTTTTTCTGGAAATAATAATGGGAGATAAATGTGACAGACAGAGAAAGTCTATATGTTGACATTAGCAATTGCATAAGAATAATCAAGCTACATGGCACATTTTTAGAAAATGAGAAAACTTTTTCATTGGACTGGACTGGAGTGAAATGTAGACAGTAACTTTTTCAAAGATCCTACAATCACAGGGAGTAAACTGCTTGGATTTGAGCCCATACAAAAGAAAGCCCAGCACAGATGCATTGAGATGAAACAAGTTCTAAGGCTCTTGAGCCCCAAACATACTGTGCCCGAAGACAGTCTTTCCTATGCTGGGCTTGGGTTATAGGACTGAACAAATTGTTACTTCTTCAAATTAAAAAAGAATAGGAAAAATTGTACTACATATTTGCAGAAATCTTTTTCTTTATTGAACATATTCACAAGGCCATATCTAAAAAAGTAGGACAAAGATTATATACTTACACAGTGGTCTCACAGGAAGCATACATAATTTAGATAAGGAAAAATCCACTTAAGTTATTTAATTATAAATTGATCTTTCTTTTCATGTAGGTTTTAATCCTAGAAAATAATATATTCATTTACTACCTGTGTATAAGGAACAAGTTACTCAACAATACTAGTAAATGAAAAGGCAGAAGTTTTAAAAGAAGCCAAAACTTTTCTAATTATGTTACATTGAAACACTAAATATTTTAATTGCTAAATTTTGATAATTTTCAATGACTGCAGTAAAAATATGCTACTCTTCAATAGTACCCTAAACATCATAGAATTATTCTTTTCAAATGGTTTAATAGGATATGGATTGTCATATTTGATTTAACAATATTATTTTAGTTTACATATTGGTTGGATAATTATACATGTCTACTAAAGTGAAGGCTTGGGCCAGGATTTAGCTCAGTGGTTCTGGGGCCTGCCTCGCAAACACAAGGTCCTGAGTTCAATCCCCAGTACCAAAAAAATAAATAAAGTGAAGGCTTGAAAGATGCCTTGCTCACAAGGGCCTGGATATATTTTAAAGAAAGGTTTTAAACACATTGCATCTTCTCTTAAAAGAATATAAATTAAAAGAGTTTTAAAATGTATATCTGGAAATACAAGCATTTATTTATGTTACAAAGATATAGTAATTTGCTGAAAAGATTTATCTTTGAATATAGATTTAAAATAATAAATAATTGAGGTCTTCCCTTAAAGTCACTATCAACTATTATGTTGATTATAATAAAGTATTACTAAAATAACTAAGTATAGCCTTAATTTCCATTCCTTTATTTAACAATATATAAACTTTTCACTATATGCAAAATATATAAGCTCTACTATGTGCAAAATACAGAACCAGATTTTAGTTTTTTGAGACAGGGTCTCACTATGTAGTTCAGGCTGGCCTCGAACTCACTCTGTAGTCCAAGCTGGTCTCAAATTCATGATCTTCCTGCCTCAGCCTCCCAAGTGCTAGGCTTATATGATATTTTTGGTACAGGAGATTGAACTTGGGTCCTTGCACTTGCGCAGCAGGTGGCGAAACCACTGAGCTAAATCCCGGCCCTATATGATGTATTTTTAAAAGAGAGAAAATAGAATCTTGAATGTTTCTCTGAAAAAAATATTTATTTCTTTATCACTTTTCTCAGTGCACTTAAAACTTCTTTGTTTCTTAGGCTGTAAATAAATGGGTTTAGCAGGGGAATTACAATAGTGTAGAATAGTGAATATATTTTATCCTGATATTTATCTGGACCAGACCCTGGACGCACATACATGACAAAGAGAGTGCCATAGAACAAAGATACAGAGACCAGGTGTGCACTGCATGTGGAGAAGGCTTTGCTTCTGCCCTTCTCAGACTTCATTTTCAGCATGGTAACAAGGACATGAGTATAAGAGAATATAATACTCATAAAAGTAATAGCTTGTATAAAAGCAGCAAAAATAAAAACTACTAATGCATTAATAGATGGATCAGTGCAAGAAATTGTATAGAGTGGCAAAATTTCACAATAGAAATGATCTATTATATTTGACTTACAGAAATGTAATCTAAATAATAATCCTACATGAATTATGGGGTGCAGAAAACCAATTACATATGACATGCTTATCAACCAAGTGCAGAGTCTATTGGACATCACCACTAGGTAGCGCAAAGGGTTACAAATGGCTACATAGCGGTCATAAGCCATCACTACCAGTAGGAAACATTCTGTGGTTGCACTAAAACCAAAAAAATAATATTGGACCATGCACTCAAAAAGGGATATCACTTGGCCTCTGTCTAAAATATTGACAAGCATCCTGGGGGTCACTGAGGAGGAAGTACAAGCATCAGCAAAGGCTAAACTGCTGAGGAAAAAGTACATGGGAATGTGAAGATGGGGGTATTTCCAAATGAGAAAAATTAATCCAAAGTTGCCCACCATAGTAGTTACATAAATTGACAAGAACACCAAGAATAGAGGGCTCTGCAGCTCTGGCCGATCTGTTATCCCACTGAGAAAAAACTCAGTCACCAGCGTCTGGTTTGCCTCCATTACATCTATGTACACTGTTCACTGCAATGAGAGAACAGGTATAAAAAGATTACCAATATTCGTTTTAAACACTATTGGATTACAGCGTAACATACCTCTATTTCCAATGCTCCTTCATAGATATGAAGATGTAGTGTTTCTGTTTTCTAAAAAATACCTGACCAGTGTGAGAAACTGAAAGTATAAATAAGGATGAAAATGATTAAAATGAATAATAGATAATTTGAAATAGGAAAAGATCCAAAGGTGTAGGGGTGGCAGGAGGGAAAGGGGAAAGAGAAGAAGGGAAAGGAAAAATTATGAGAAAGAAAAAAAAAATGGAAACAAAGTCTATGTAAATAGGGAAGGGTGGTGGGGATGAAGGGCACACAGGTAATGGGGGAAAAAATAAGAACTAAGATATATCATGTACAGGTACAAACACTCAATGATAAATGTAAATGAATTGTATACCTAAAATATACCAATTAATATATAATTTTTAAAAATAAATAAAAATAAAAATAAAACATACCTGATACACAGAGTATTATATAAATAATTCTGAGATATAAGGATTTTCAAAAATATTAATGATGAGGACATACATGCCAATTTCCAATTTTCTTGATGTTATAACTTGTCATTCAGAATCATGAATATATATTACACACACACACACACACATATATAACTTGTCATTCAGAATCATGAATATATATTACACACACACACACACACACACACACACATATATATATATATGGGACAGAGAGAGACAGGGCGAGACATTTATACAGAAGTAAAAATGAAAAGTTAATACTATATCTTATATTAAAATCATTTAAAGCAAGACTGGATTAAATTCCAGTCCATCTTCAATTTCTCAGGGACTCTTCCATATCTTTTGTACTGAAGAAAAAATGGGCTATATCTTTGATATTAATGAAATATATCATTCTTTCCTCTTGACATTAATAAGACAGTAATTTAAATTTTTATTTCTGTTATTTTCTATCCCATAATGATATGACAGTAATTATATATTCATCAAAATTATCCCAATTTTCTAATAAACTTTTAAAGTTTTTCTTCAATAAATGATATGGAAACAGAATCATTAATTCATTTAGTAAAGTAATTATTTATTTATTTATTTATTTATTTTTTTAGGGGGTACCAGGGATTGAACTTGAGTCCTTGCGCTTGTGGGGCAGGTGCCAGAACCACTGAGCTAAATTCCCTGCAGTAATTATTTAGTATATCTTAAATTAGAACACTGTTAGTCTTAGCTGAGTCACACATAGACTCTGTAACTGAATCATTACAGCCACAACAATAAAACAACTTCTATTTTATAAGTAAAAACATATACACCATCAGCCTGCTTGCATATGAAAGATACATGTGAGAGCTATCATTAAACATACACATGCAGAAAATTATTCAATATCTAACAATGTCTTTAAATATTTTGACTGTTTTTGATTCTAAAGAAGTTGTAACTATGTTTCTTTTCCTATTCAACATATTGAGTGGGATTTTCAAAGTACAAGTGAAATGTACATTACAAAAGACATGACAGAACAAAAAATGACTAATATTTTTAATATCTTGATTCAATTTAAAATCAAAAATTATAAATTGTTTATATAGAAAACCAGAGGAGAAAAGCAGAAACACATTAATAGGCAATAACTTAACATAAAATAAAGGTAGATCAGGAAGGAAAAGGGGCTAAGTTAAAAATGTTCCCATGAGTTTAGTAAGCCTGTAAAGTATTATCCTGGACATAAGAGATGTTATGTGAAAGCAATCCTACAGAAAGAGCAGGTCGAAGAGTTGGTTATGGTTGGGTATGGTGATGGACACATGTAATCCAAGCACTCTGGGAAGCCAAGGCAGGAGGATCACAATTTCAAGCCCAGCCTGAGAAAATAAATGATTTAGGGAGATCTTGACTCAAAATTTAAAAATAAAAAATAGCTAGGATGTAGTTCAATGTAAAGGCCCTGGTTTCTGTTTTAAGTATCTAAACCTTTGTGCTCTAAAGCAAGAGATGACCCTTAAAAATCTCAGGCCTAAGTGTGTAACAGTTGAGGGAATATGTACAAGTCATATTCATAGCTCCCAGGTTTTTATGGCAAGACCAGTCAAATGGGTATCATATCAATACATATTTTTATTTCTACTGTATAACTTAGTCAAGGCATCTTCTCTGTAAACAAAAAATAAAAAAGCAAACAGTATGAAAAATTTAAGAAACATAGCATTCGTGAAAAAATGTAGTTCTTCAAATATGTAGAAAAACTGGAATATTTTATATAGAAAAACACCTAGGCCTTTTTTCCTTAAATAGAGAAATTATTCTGAGGAGTAGATCTTTATTGGGAATAGGGCAAGAGAAAATTTGTCTGGAGTTTTTTTTCTGAGATATTAAAATGAATAATGGCTGGTGGTGTTTCCATAATCATAATCATTGTCATGTGTGCTGCATCAATTGTCCAAAAGTATCAGATTCTATCTGCGGGGGATGCAATAATGAAATGCTCTGCAGATAGGATGAACTCTTTCTGTATATTTCCAGGAATACTATCTGAAACAGAACCAGATGAAGAGGAAAGCATCAATCCACTAGTAGGCCCTGTACCCGATGATCTTCAATTATTGGAGAATCTTCCTGACTGTAGGATGTTTCTAAGGTCTAGGATGAATTTTAATTTTTAAAGACACATCAAACATTGGCTTTATAATTCATTGCCTTGAAAAAGGATGTGTTAACCAAACAAAATGTTAAAAAATTTCAGAACCTTTGAGTCTTGATTCTATTTCTGAATTACTAGGATATTGTGCCTAAACTAGTTTGCAAGCCTTATTTTAAGGTTTTCATTGCAATATATTGGCTTTTCTAATGTGCATTTCTTCAAGACTATTATTCATAATTGCTGTTCACAGTCAGCAGAGCCCACAGGTTAAATGTACATATTTTATAATAGGATTAAGAGGAAATATAATGTTTAATTAGCTTTTCAAATTCAAGATCATTTTCTGCTCCATTTGGTAGATAAGTCTTTTGAAAAAAATATTTTTCACATATTTTGATACCTCATGAGAAATTCATCATACTGAAATAAACTTTACAAAATTATGACATGAAACAAAAGATTATATTCTCACCTAATTCCTATAAGATGTAATAGATGCCATATGATTTAAATATTCATGAACTCTTAAGGTGCAAGAACAAAATAGCAAACAGTTGTATCTTTATGTTTTCTTTCAAAATACCATTTGAGAGGAATATTTATTTCTTTCCATCTTCAATTTTGTGAAGTTAATACAGAAACTCCCTGTATGTGAAGTTAATATGAAAACTCCCTCAGTGCCACCAAAAGATTCCCTGTAGAATGAAGCCAATCCACTGGGCATTATACACTGATCAACAAATCACTTCTAACAAACATATTATAATGAGTATTTTATATTCTTTTTTTTCTCTGAAAACAAAAGAAAAATGAAATTGTGTATTACACTGAGGTTCATTAAATGCATTAGATACAACTGACTTTCCATCCAAATTTAACACTGATTAATGAATACACTACTGCATAAGAAAAATATTTTGATGCGTATATACATATATAGAACATATAAATATGTGTACAGTTATCTTTGTGACAATAATCAGAAGTTCCCTTAACAAATGATTACTTTAAACCTAAATTCTGAAAACCATGTATAATATGTGAAATGAATATAATTCATGTGATTCTCTCCAGTCAAATATCTAGAAAACATGCTTTTAATAAAAATTTAGGAAAAAAAAATTGTAATCACATTAATCACCATTGAATGGTTTTTACTTTCTGGATTATAGGTCTGCTTTTGCATATTTATGTACCTATATTTGTGTTTACTGTATTTGTATATCTTTTAAAAACAATATTATGACACTAGTACTTGTACATTTTCATAAATTATTTTTAACAATGATATATCACATATTTTCCTATGTCATTGACTTGAAAGATGTTGTATTTTTCTGGATAAATAATTTTTATAAAAGTAAGATATCATAAAATCCTAGGACTGCAAAAAATTTTCCAAGTATGCTTACATTGTTAAGGACTTTTTTTAACCAATTTTCCACAAAACCTATGGTAAATAGCTAATAAAATATAATGACCTACCAATTGTAAGTTATAAAATTTGAAACAATCCATTTTCCAAACTTTATACAAGAAAAAGAAACTAACTATATACATCAAACACACACATATATACACATGTACATAATCGTATATATCTATATAAACCAAGCAAAAAATATGTCTGATATATGTGTATTTAGAAAAACTGTAAAATGTCTAAAAAGTTTCCTCTTTAAAATTTTTCATTAAAAATTGACACTATCCATTTACGGAATACAATGTCATGTTATATGTACACAATAAAATATCATATAGCCCAACACCAACAGCTTGGTTGTGCAGGGCCCATCCAAAGCCTCACCTAGAAAACAGCTGCACAGGCATGCAAGCCCCAGCCAGAGGCCCACCCAGACAACAGCCCAGCTCTGGAACTAGAAGGGCCTCATTCTAAACCCAGGTATTGACAGAGTGGTGAGCAGCAGAGAGAAGACCTCTCTTGGGTTTCTTAAGAATTGAAGCCCACTGGAAGAGCAAAGAGTTACCACAATAAATCCATGGCAGACTGAAGTGGTTAAAATGAGATGACACCTAAACAACTCTCAAAACCAGACTTCCAGATCACTGAAGGCAATCCCGAGGGGCATTGATATGGAACAGTGAAACTCAACCACCTGGACACCCTGAACAGACAACAAAAGAGGTTCTGGAAAAAGTGAAGTCAGAAATAATGTCTCAGATAACAAAAAAGATGGTATCTATAGTGAAAGACATGATTAATGACTCTAGAGAAGACACACATAAAAAATAAAGGAGCTGAGGAACATGATGGAATCCAAACATAGGAAACAAATGGAATCCATAAAACAGATGCAAACAGATATCCAGGAGATTAAAAACTCCATTGAAAGTTTACACAGCAGAATGAGCCAATGTGAGGACAGAATATCAGATAAATAGTAAGGGACCATAAGAAATCACTCCAGCAGCATCTAGATGATGAAAAGAAGAATAACATAAGAGTGATCAGAGTCCACAAAAAAGCAGACAAAGTAAAAAGGACATTAAAAAATGTGTTCACAGAAATAATGGCAGAAAGCCTCCCAAGGAGGGGAAAAGAATTTGACATACAGATAAATGAGGCATATAGGACTACAACTGGCCATGATCAAAAACATCTACACCTAGGCATATAATAGTCAAGATTCCAGAAACACAATAGAAGAACAAAATTCTACAGGGAGTTAGAGAAAAGAAACAAATCACATACAAAGGAAAACCCATCAGAATCACAGCAGACTTGTCAACACAATCTCTCAAGTTAAGAGCCTGGAGTGAAGTATTTCAAGCCCTAAAAGAAAACAAACTCCAACCCAGATTGATGTACACTGCAAAACTATCTTTCAAAACCAATGGGGATATGATATTTGCATGACAAAGAACACCTGAGAAACTTCATGAATACTAAACTAGCACTCCAAAAATATTTTAAACAACATCTTAGGAAAAGACAATGAGGGTCATAACCCCACAAAGCCCAACAGAATGAATCCATCAGGCAAGACAAGAAATTAAATGCAAAGGGAGATAATCCAACAACAGGAAAAGGTCATGACAAGAAGTCAATACATATCAGGTATAACCAGCAATGTTAAAGGTCTCAATTCAACAATCAAAAGAAACAGACTGGCAGAATGGGTCAAGAAGAAAGATCAAGGCACAAGAAACAGTCAGAGACCTCCCCTGATACCACTGGTAATTGTGCACAGATCCCAGTGAGAAGCTGGTGTGGACCAGAGTGGCACAGCTGCAGGAACTTCCAGCCAGGGCCCCGGCCCCAACCCAGCCACTTAAGGCCTCAAACCCCAGCCAAAGATCTGATTGGAAAACAGCTGCATAGGTGCTCAAACAACAGCCAGGGGCCCTCCCAGATACCATCAGTAAGTGCATGCAGAACATAATCAGAAGCCTGCCCAGACTCCATTGACTCGGGTGCTCAACCCCAAGCCAAAGGTCCTCCAAGGAAAGCTATGTAGGAGGGCATGCCCTAGCCAGAGGCATGCCTAGATACCATCCCAAGTGTGCACAGGCCCCAGCCAGAACAACACCTGAAAAACAGGACAACACAGGGATCCAGAAGACCACCACTCTGAACCCAGATATTGGCACAGTGGTGAGCAGCAGAGAAAAGGCCACTCCATGGCTTGCTGAGAATTGAATGCAACCGACTGAGCAAAAAGTTTCCTCAGCAAATTTGCAGTAGGTTACATCTGCTGAAATGAGAAGACATGTTAACAAGTCACAAAACCAAACTTCCAGATCACCTAAGGCAAACCCAAAGGACGACAAGGTGGAACACTCTGATACTCAACCACCTGGACTCTCTGAACTAGCAACAGAAGAGATTCTGCAAAAAAAAGGAAATCTGAAATAAATTCTCAGATAACAGAGATTGGGCCTCTAGTGCAAGACATGTTTAATAAATCTAGAGCAAACACAAATAAGCTGGGGAACATGATGGAATCAAAACATAGGAAACAAATGGAAACCATAAAACAGATGCAAACAGATATCTAGGAGATTAAAAACTCCACTGAAAGTTTACACAGCACAATGAGCCAATGTGAGGACAGAATATCAGATATAGAAGACAGGCTTGAGAATTAGGTAGAGAACAGCCAGTTCCACTGCTCCCAGCCCACAGTGTTGCACCCAGCGAGAAAGAAAAAAACAGAGAACGATATTAAATCCACACAGGAGTTTATTACCAGCCAGGACCCGAGCCCAGCATGGGACCCGAGCCGTGAGTGGGGAAGGATTAACATATTTTATACACCTTTGAGGCCAGCAGTTCCTAGGCCCCCCTATGGGATAGAACTAGTAAAGCAAGCAAAAGGTACAGAAGTGGAACATCCTGCTGCTAGAAAATTTGTAAAACAATAGTTGATTAATTGTTGTTTCTAAGAGACTTTCTAAGGGGAGAAGGTTTCTAAGCTTCCTCCTTTGGAGTTCATCTAAAGGGCAAGCAAGTGGGTCATTCAGCAGCAATATGGAGTCTGTCTTGCTAACTAGGGTCCTTCATTCCCCACTGGTTCTTGTAACTTAATCAAATCTTTGATTTCTATATTTATTTTTTAGATGTTTCCTCTAAAACATCTTTAAAAACCTCATAATTTTGTCTCAACACCATCAGTTTAACTGTATCAACCCTCTGTCTAACATATTTAGTCAGAGCATTTATAATGTAAGGTCCCATGAGCAAAAGCAGAAGTAAGATAACTAAGGGGCCTGCTACAGCAGAAAGTAGGGTAGTTAACCATGGGGACCAGTCAAATAGATTTTGAAACCAATTTTGATCCTTTTGTTGAGCATATTTAGTCTTTAAATTTTCCCTGACCATAGCTAAGGTATCTATAATGACATCAGATTGATTAGCATAGAAGCAACAGGTTTTTTTTTTCTAGGGCTACACATAACCCTCCTTGTTTTATGAACAGGAGGTCAAGTCTCCTTTGATTTTGCAGGACCATCTTAGCTAGGAAATCAACTTGGTTTTTTAATCTGGAGATCGAGTCTTTCAGGTGACCCAAATCTCTGGCTACTTGGTGGCTTAGGGCTTTAAAATTTGTGTCCTGAAGGATCAGGGAGGAAGTTGCAAGAGCCACTGACCTAGCTATTCCTAATCCCACCAGAATCAGCACTAAAACAGGGGCAGCCCGTTTACTCCTATAGTCTTCGGTGGTTAATCCCAGATGTTCATGGCCCCCTTTTTTATTATAATACAAGACTTGTGGAACAACATACACAGTGACACAAAATAAAGTGGCAGATTGGGTAGGCGACTGATTTGGGAATGTATTTAGTCAAGTCCTTGGTGCAAGCAAACCAAGCATATCAGGACCAGGTCTCCTGGCTTGAAACCATGGGGCTGGAATGTGGCAAAGGTTTTTTTCTCAATCCTGTTGTTTTGTAGCCTGGATCACACTCTGAAGAATCTGTATGGCTTGAAGAGACTGAAGTAAAGAGACACAAGAACTCTCTGTTATCTGTTCAAGGTTTAACTTAGGGAGGAGTGGTGGCTGCCTCCCATACAGGATTTCAGAAGGGGTAAACTTGTCACATATAGGGTACATCTAACTCTTAACAAGGCTAGAGGAATCATATTGGGCCACCTACCACTAGTTTCTAGAACATATTTAGTCAGGGTTTCTTTCAGGGTCCTATCTATCCTTTTTACTTGTCCTGAACTTTGTGGGCGATAGGCACAGTGTAACTTTCAATCCGTATGTAGTGCACTTGCCAACAATTTGTATATCTGTGCCTTGAAGGCAGGCCCATTGTCGGACCACAGGTAATGAGGGATGTCAAATCAGGGAACTATCTCCTGGAGCAAAACATTAGCTACTATGTTGGCTGATTTTCCACAAGTGGGAAAAGCTTTTATCCAACCTGAGTAGGTGTCAACCAATACCAGTTAATATTTGAACCTATTGCTGGATTTTATTTCAGTGAAATCAAATTCCCAATGTTCCCCTGGCTCTCTTCCCCATAGTCGATTACCTTTGTCTTGCCTTGGAGTTTAACTATGTACACACCTGACACCTGGAACTGATGTCCTGGACCATAGAGGTCAGTCCTGGGATTGAAAACTTAGAGTTCATTAGTCTTTTTAACTTCGATTTTCCCAGGTGAGTTAAGTGATGTAACTGATGAACAAGTTGTCACCCCAGGGCTTGGGGGAGAAAAATTTGTTCCTCTGTCCCTTTCTACCTGACTGAGTCCAGTTTTGTACCCCCTTGCTTTAGATTTTCCTTTTTATTTCCGGAGTATATGTGGCTCTTTCTGGCAGGTAGCCAAAAGGTTGGATGGGCAGAATGTCTATTGGCCCCACTGGTTCTTTGGCCACTCATCAGGCCACATCATCAGCCTCTCAGTTACCATGGGCCTTGAAGCTGTCTCCTTTTTGGTGGATTTTGTAATGAATAATAGCCAATGCCCTGGGTTCTCAAATTGTCTCCAATAAGGCCAAAATTTCTTTTTATTTTTGATAGTTTTTCCTTCTGATTTAAATAGCCCTCTCTGTCTGTAGATGTTGCCATGTACATGGGCAGTGGTGAATGCATACCGGCTGTCAGTGTAGATGTTTACAGCCTTGTCTCAACCTAACAGGGCTTGAGTTAATGCTATTAGTTGAGCCCTCTGTGTTGAAGTCTTTTGGCTTAATGCCTATGTCCAGTGTACCTGTTTTTCTGGACTGACTACAGCCACCCCCACATACCTGACTCAGTCTTCCACTAAGTTGTTTCCATCAATGAAGAAGGTCTCATCTGGGCTTTGCAGGGGAACATCAGTCAGGTCTGGGCAGTTGGTGGTGGAAATTGTCAGAGTGTCCAGTCATAGAGGGGCATGCATATGAGTCAGAATCCGGGAGTAAGGTGGCCAGATTGAGGGTCATTTCTCAGGTGAATTTGATGTGTGGAGCATCCAGCAACAGGGCCTGGTACTGAGTCAGGTAGGTGTTGGAGAGCCATTGTTCTGGGGCTCCTCTCAGCAATGTCTCCACCACATGGGGTGTGGTGATGACCAGGTCCTGCCCCAGGCTGAGTTTATCTGCCTCCTTGACCAGGAGGGCAGTGGCTGCAACTGCCGTCAAACAGGTAGACCATCCACTTGTCACAGGATCAAGTCTTTTAGACAGGTAGGCCACAGGTCTGTTTTAAGGCCCTAATGCCTGAGCTAGCACTTTTTTGGCTATGCCTCCTCATTTAGCCATAGACAACCAAGAGGCCTTGGTGACATCAGGTAGGGCTAGAGCTGGTGCTGACACTAAGGCTTTCTTTAAAGCTAAAAAGCCAGCTTTCTCTTTTTCTGTCCAGAGGGACTGTCTCTTGTGTCTAGAGTGCAGCAATAGTGACTTTCCAATTTCTTGGCTAGGACTACCTCGGGGGGCATCATGGTTATCATAAACTTTTTGGGCTATGCTCAGGAGTTCAGTCCTATTCTTTCCCTCAAATCCCTCCAATTTCTGTAATTTTTTTTAATGCCTGGGGCCAACTGGGAAACAAAGGCCAGATTTACAGCTGCTGCATTTTTGGGAGCCTCTGGGTCAATAGGAGTGAAAACTCTATAGGCTTCCAAAAGTCTCTCCAAAAATGCAGCCAGAGACTCCATTTTTCCCTGGCAAACCTCACTTACCTTACTCAAATTAGTGGGCTTTCTGGCCACTGCCTAGAGTCCCCCTAATAAGTGCTGGTGGTAGGTCCCCAGCCTCCTCTTACCATCATCATCATTGGGGTCCCATTTGGGGTGTTGAGATGAAACTATTGTTTCAGCCTTGGCTGAATGCCCCAGAGTTCTGGGAGTGATGCCAGAGTTTGGCCCCAGGGCCACTTTGACTGCCTGTTGGTAAATGCAGTCCCACTCCTCAGTGGTGAACAGGATCTGTAAAAGCTGCTGGTAATCATCCCAGGTTGGCTGATGGGTATGAAAAAGAGACTCAAGAAGAGATTAATGCCTGAGGTTTTTCAGAGAAGGGGGGATTTTGATGTTTCCAATTGTAAAGATCACTAGTTGTAAAAGGGACATAAATCAACCCTTCCCTGGGCTCTGTCTGTTTTAAAGGATAAAGGGAGGAGGAAGACAGGGCTGATGGACAATAGTCCTGTCCCGATCAAATGCCAAAGGTCGATTGGGACCTGTGGGGCCCTGACTCCCATGACCACATTCTGAACCTTGTGAGCAATGTGCACAGAATAAGTTCCCACCAGGGGCCAACTGACTCTGAAACTTGGCCATTCTGATTGACACAGAGTTTGCAATTTGCTTTTGGAAAATTTCATGCCATATTTATCTTCTCTGTCTGTGGAATAAATTCTTTTGAAGTTATTCAAAACACAATCAAGTGGAGTTCCTTCTGTGGACTGTGAGGAACACATAATTTTAGCCTGTGAAAATGAAAAAGGCACACAGAGCAAGCAGACAGGCAACAATAAACAAAGACAAACTTTGGTCAAGTAAAATCTCTGGGGCCCAATGGATTCCAACCCCACTCAGGGAGTTGCTCTTCTGAGGACTCCAACCCAGTACAGTCTGCTTGCCATCGCAAAGAGACTCTAGGTAAGGGAACCTGTGCCACATCCGGCTTCCACTTATCTACCCACAGTGCACTAAGAATCATTCAATTCTTACCTTTAGAGGCTTTCTCAATAAACTCCTGTGGGTTGGTTGATCAGCAATAGGGCCCAGCTGAGACCGGTCAACCCAGAGCCCCGGAATACCATCAGGGTGGCCTTTCCTTCTGCAGACTGGTGTCCAGAGGGGCCAAAAACCACTGATGTATGATCCTGGTCTCTTCTAAAAAGAAACAAAAGGCTCCAAGATAGTAAGCTCCAGAGCAGCTGGCTATCTCTCTGGGGCCTCCAGAAATGTTGCACCCAGTGAGAAAGAACCAACCAGAGATCAATATTAAACCCACACAGGAGTTTATTACCAGCCGGGACCCAAGCCAAGCATTGGACTCCAGCCTTGAATGGGGGGAGATTGAGATTAACATATTTTATACACCTGTGATGCCAGCAGTTTCTAGGACCTCTATGGGATAGAACTACTAAAGCAAGCGAAAGGTACAGAAGTGAAATGCCCTGCTATTAGAACATTTGTAAAACAATAGTTGATTAATTGTAGTTTCTAAGAGACTCTCTAAGGGGAGGAGGTTTCTAAGCTTCCTCCTTTAGAGTTCATCTAAAGGGCAGGCAAGTGGGTCATTCAGCAGCAATATGGAGTCTGTCTTGCTAACTACGGTCCTTCACAGGGGAAGTGGCTTCTGGACCATCATCCTTCCTGCCACTCCCAGCCCAGAGGTAGGGGCTTCTGAGCCACTGTCTCACTGTTCCTGGCCCAGAGGAAGGGGCTTCCTGGTCACCATACATCCCACCACACCCAGCCCAGAGGAAGGGGCTTCTGGGCCACCATCTATCCCACCAATCAGGGCACCCAGGAAGGGGCCTCAGGGCCACCATTTGTCCCACCCTTCCTGGCCCAGAGGAAGGGGCTTCTGAGCTGCTGTCCCACCTCTCCCAGCTCAGAGAAGGTGAGCCTCATGGGTGGCAAAAGCATTCCTCCAAGGTCAAAAAGAGAAGATATGTAAATGTCTCAAAACCAGACTTCCAGATCACCTACAGCAACCCCAAACAGAAATGAGATGGAATACTCTGATACTCAAAAACCTGGACCCCCTGAACTAGCAACAAAAGAGGATCTGGAAAAAATGAAATCAGAAATAATTTCTCAGATAACAGGAGAAATTGTGCTCATAGGGAAAGACATGATTAATAAATCTAGAGAGGAGCTGAGGAACATGATGGAATCCCAACATAGGAAACAAATGGAATCCATAAAACAGATGCAAACAGATATCCAGGAGATGAAAAACTCCACTGAAAGTCTACACAGCAGAATGAGCCAATGTGAGCACAGAAATTCAGATAAAGATAAGATTGCAATTAGTGACCAGGAAAAGAAAAATTTCTTCAAAATTGTAAAGAAACATGAGAAACCAATCCAGGAGCTGCTAGACGATGCAAAGAAGAATAACATAAAACTGATTGGAGTCAATGAAGTAACAGGAGAGAGAGCAGATGACATAAAAATACTCTTCACAGAAGTAATGGCAGAAAACATCCCAAGCAAGGGAAAAGAGCTTAACATACAGATAAGTGAGGCATATAGGACTCCAAATAGCCTTGATCAAAAAAAAATCTCCAAATAGGCATATACTTGTTACAATTCCAGAAATGCAACAGGAGAACAAAATTCTACAAGCAGTGAGAGAAAAGAAACAAATCACATACAATGGAAAGCCCATCAGATTCACAGCACACTTCTCAACACAAACCATCAAGGCAAGAAGAGTTTGAAGTGACATATTCCAAGCCCTAAAAGAAAACAGCCTCCAACCCAGATTGATGTACCCTGCAAAACTATCTTTCAAAATTGATGGAGAAATAAGATACTTTCATGACAAAGAGGAACTTTGTGAATACCAAATCAGCACGCCAAAGAATTTTACACAATATCCTAGGAACAGACCTTGAGGATCATAACCCCAGGAAGCAAAGCAGAATGAACCCATCTGGCATGACAAGAAATTAAATGTAAAAGGGGAGAACCCAACAAAAAGAGAAAGTCATGGCAATGACAAGTCAATACGTTTCAGTTATAACCATCAATGTTACTGGTCTCAATTCATCAATCAAAAGAAATAAACTGGCAGAATGGGTCAAGAAGCAAAATCCAACAATATGCTGCATACAAGAAACACACTTCCTTCAAAAGGAAACTCATAGACTGAAAATTAAAGGGTGGAAAACAATACTCCATGGGACAGAAACCCCCAAAAAAGCAGGAGTAGCTATCCTCTTGGCAGATCAAGTAGATTTCAAACCAACACTGATTAAGAGAGATGAAGAGGGACACTACATCCTTGTAAAGGGAAGAATTCAAGAGGAAGAGATGACAATCATATCTATGCACCAAACACTAGTGTGCCCAACTATATAAAACAAATACTAACAGACATGAAAAGTCATATATGCACTAATACAATTGGAGTGGGGACCTCGACACTCCACTGTCACAAATAGATGATCAACTAGACAAAAAATAAGTAATGAAATACTAGAACTCAATCGAACTCTTGAACAAATGAACTTAACAGATGTTTCCAGAGTCTTCCACCCCACAAAATCAGAATACACATTCTTCTCAGCTGCACATGGGCCATTCTCTAAAATAGACCACATACTCACACATAGAACATGTTTAAGTAAGTGCAAAGGAATTGAAGTTATCCCCTGTATATTATCAGAGCATAGTGCGATGAAATTGGAGATCCATAGCAAATGAAACTCAAAAAATTTCATAAACACATGGAAATTGAACAACATACTTCTGAATAACCAATGGGTCACAGAAGAAATTAAAGAAGAAATCAGACAGTTCCCTCAATTAAATGACAATGACAATACAACATATCAGAATCTATGGGAAACAATGAAAGCACTCTTAGGAGGGGAATTCATAGCAGTGAATACGCATATTAGGAAAACAGAATGAGCCTAATTAAACAACCTGATGCTGCACCTAAAGCTTCTAGAAAAAGAAGAACAGGACAACCCCAGAGCTTATACAAGGGAGGAAATTATAAAGACCAGAGGAGAAATCAATGCAATGGAGACTAAGAGAATGACACAAAAAAATCAATGAAACCAAGAGTTGGTTCTTTGAAAGAATGAACAAAATTGACAAACCCTTAGCCAACCTTGTCAGAAAAAGGAAAGAAAAGGCCCAAATCCATGCAATCAGGAATGAAAAGGGTGAAATTACAACAGACCCAGTGGAAATCCAGAGGATCATCAATACCTACTTCCAGAACCTATACGCCAATAAGATGGACAACACAGAAGAAATGGACAGATTCCTAGATACATATGAATTACCAAAGTTGAACGAAGAAGACCTAAAAATTCTGAACAACCCAATATCAACCAATGAAATTGAAAACGTAATTAAAAACTTATCACCTAAGAAAAGCCCAGGCCCTGATGGCTTCACTGCTGAATTCTACATGATATTTAGAGAGGAACTGCTGCCACTACTGTTTAAACTCTTCAATGAAATTGAAAGGGAAGCAATACTCCCAAATTCATTCCTGGAAACAAGCATCACCTTGATCCCCAAAGCAGAGAAAGACCCAACTGTAAAAGAGAACTATAGGCCAATCTCACTAATGAACATAGATGCAAAAATCCATAATAAGATACTGGCAAACAGAATGCAGAAGATCATCAAGAACATCATACACCCTGATCAAGTGGGATTCATCCCAGAGATGCAGGGATGGTTCAATATATGAAAATCATTCAATGTAATTCACTATATCAATAGAGCCAAGGAAAAAAAACATATGATTATCTCCATAGAAGCAGACAAAGCATTTGACAAAATCCAACACGCATTTATGATAAAAACCCTACAAAAAGTTGGAATAGATGGTCTCTACCTCAAACTGATAGAGGCCATCTATGAAAAACCAACAGTCGATATCATACTAAATGGTCAAAAACTGAAATCCTTCACACTAAAATCAGGAACAAGACAAGGATGTCCACTATCACCACTCTTGTTCAATATAGTTCTGGAAACATTAGCCATGGCAATTAGACAAGAGAAAGAAATAAAAGGAATAAAGATAGGTAATGAAGAAGTCAAATTGTCATTATTTGCAGATGACATGATACTCTATAGAGAAGACCCCAAGAACTCCACCAAAAGTCTTCTAGACTTAATGAGCAAATTCAGTCAAGTAGCTGGTTACAAGATCAACACACAAAAATCAATAGCTTTCCTCTACACCAATGACAGACTCACTGAGAGAGAAATAGGACAAATAATTCCTTTCACAATAGCATCCAAAAAACTGAAATACCTAGGAATCATCCTAACCAAAGAAATCAAAGACCTCTTCTCTGAAAACTATGGCACTCTGAAAAGAGAGATTGAAGATGATATCAGAAAATGGACAGACATCCTCTGCTCCTGAGTAGGAAGGATTAATAGAGTAAAAATGGCCATACTTCCAAAACTGCTATATAGATTTAATGCAATTCCAATTGAGATCCCAGCAGCATACTTCATAAACTTTGAGAAAACAATCCAAAAATTCATTTGGAACAAGAAGAGATCCAGAATAGCAAAAGCAATTCTAGGTAACAGAGACATGGCAGGGGGTATCACAGTATCCAACTGGAAACTATACTACAAAGTTACTGTGAAAAAAACAGCATTGTACTGGCAAAGGAACAGACTTGAGGACCAGTGGAACAGATTAGAAGATGCAGAAACAATGCCAGATACACTCAGCCATCTCATCTTCGATAAAGGAGCCAAACACCCTCACTGGAGGAAAGATAGCCTCTTTAATAAATAGTGCTGGAAAAATGGGGTTTCAACTTGCCAAAGATTAAAACTAGACCTATATCTCTCACCATGTACTAAACTAAAATCAAAATGGATTAAACATCTAAATATTAAAATAGAAACTGAACCAGGTGGAACAGAAGTTACGTAGAACCGCTGAAGACATCAGTGTAGGAAATGATTTTATGAACATAACCTCAGTTACCCATGAACTAGCACAAACAATCAACAAGTGGGATCTCTTCTTATTAAAAAGCTTCTGCACAGCAGGAGAAACCACCAGCAGTGTGAAGAGGCAACCCACAATGTGGGAAAAAATCTTCACCTGGTCTTCCTCAGACAGTGGTCTATCTTGAATCTATAAAGAACTTAAAAAGATCAGACCTCCCAAATTTAAAGACCCAATCCAAAAATGGGCATCTGAAATGAACAGACATTTCTCAGACAAAGAAGTAGAAATAGCAAATAAATACATGAAAAAATGGTCAACATCACTGGTCATTCGAGAAATGCAAATGAAACAATGCTGAGATTCCACCTCACTCCAGAAAGAATGGCTGCTATCATGAAATCCACCAATAACAAATGCTGGCGGGGCTGTGGAGAAAGAGGAACCATGCTCCACTGCTGGTGGGAGTGTAGACTGGTGCAAGCACTGTGGAAATCAGTATGGAGATACCTCAAAGAACTAGGACTGGAATTCCCATTTGACCCCACTATTCTACTGCTGGAGATCTTCCCCAAAGAATTAAAAGAATCATACCACAGTGATATGTGGACACCCATGTTCCTAGCAGCACAGTTTCTAATAGCTAAAACTTGGAAACAGCCCAAATGCCCATCAACTGGAGACTGGATAAAGAAAATGTGATTTTTTAATAAAATGGACTACTACTCAGCCATAAAAAATGAGAAATTATAGACATTTATAGCAAAGTGGATGCACATTGAGGTGATACTCTTAAGTGAAATAAATAGGACACACATGTGTAAATCCCGAATAGTCTCTCTCTTCTGAGAAACTGAAAGTGTAAATAAGGACTAAATGTACAATAAGTAATGTGAAATAGGAAGAAAAGGGGCAAAGGGGAAGGAAGTGGGAGGGCTAGAGGAAAGGATAGAAGGGAATGGGATTAATATGGGAAAATGGAAAAATAGGAACAAACTCTTTGTAAATAGGGAGGACTGGAGGGGTTGAAGGGAGGGCTGGGCAAGGGTGAAAAATAAGAACCAAGAGAGACTATCTAAAGGTGCAAATTTCCAATGATGAATGTCATTATATTGTATACCTAAAATGCACCAATGATTAGAATGAATAATGAATAATGCAAAATAGGAAGCAAAGGTCCAAAGGGGCAGGGGTAGTGGGAGGGGCAGGGGAAAGGAAAGAAGGGAAAGGAGAAATGATGTTAAATGGAAAAAATGGAAATAAACTCTTTTTAAATAGGGAAGGGTGGAGAGGGTGAAGGGAGGGCTAGGAATTGGAAAAAAATATTAACCAATATGCATCATGTAAAGGTACAATTCCCTATGAGAAATGTAATTGTGTTGTATAACTACAATGTACCAATAAAAAAATTTGGTTAAAAAACCTACATCTAGGCATATAATAGTTAAGATTCCAGAAACCCAACATAAGAACAAAATTCTACAAGCAGTTAGAGAAAAGAAACAAGTCACATACAAAGGAAATCCCATAAGAATCACAGCAAATTTCTCAACACAAACCCTTCAATCAAGAAAAGCCTGGAGTGAGGTATTTCCATCCCTTAAGGAAAACAACTTCCAACCCAGATTGATGTACCCTGCAAAACTATCATTCAAAATTGATGGAGAAATAACATACTTTCATAACAAAGAACACCTGAGGAACTTCATGAAAAACAAACCAGCACTCCAAAAAATTTTAAACAGTATCCTAGGAAAAGACAATGAGGGTCACAATCCCAGGAAGCCCAGAAAAATGAATCCATCAGGCAAGACAAGAAATTAAATTCAAAGGGGGAGAATCCAACAGAAAGAAAAAGTCAGGACAAAGATAAGGCAATACATGTCCGTTATAACCATCAATGTTTGTAGTGTCAATTCACCAATAAAAAGAAATAGAGTAGTCTCTGTGGTGTGCATAAGTGGTGGGTAGGCCGGGCCGGGTCACGTGGTGCTGGGCCACTGCCCTCCATATAAGTGGAGCACCTCCAGGCACCCCAGCCGGGTACACAGCCTCTTCCTCCTCCTCTTCCTCGGGTCTCCACCGCTGCCCCACTTTTGGCCGCCCACTCGCTCACTTGCTGGCCATGGGCAGGCGCCCCTTGGCAAGATCTTCAGCATGGCATGCACTGATCCCCAGGCTGCCATACCACTTCTGGAGCTGTCCCTGAACCTTGCAGCACCCGAGCCCCCCATGAGCCCATGCTGCCCCGCGGCTAGGCATGCTGGCTGCTCCTGCGCCTTTCGGCCTCAGGGCCCCAGACTCCAGTCCTATGTTCCAGTGCCCATGGGCCAGCAGCAGGCACCACAACCTGGTGCAGAGGAGCCTTGTGCTTTTCTAGGTCAGGGTTGTCCTTACCCTGGGGCTCAACCTGCTGCAGAACCAGAGGAATGTCACGCTCTTCCCGGATGAGGTAATCGCCACCATCTTCTACTCAGCCTGGTGTGTGCCACCATGCTGCAGGATGGCCACTGCTGTTGTCGGCTTACTGTACCCCTGTATTGACAGTCACCTGGGAGAGCCCCACAAGTTCAAGAGAGAGTGGGCCAGCATCATACGCTGTATCTCGGTTTTTGTTGGCATTAACCATGCCAGTGCTAAATTGGATTTTGCCAATAATGTCCACCTGTCCTTGACCTTGGCAGCCCTGTTCTTGGGCCTTTGGTGGACATTTGATTGCTCCAGAAGTGGCCTTGGGCTGGGGCTTACCATCGCCTTCCTGGCAACACTCATCACCCAGTTCCTTGCATATAACAGTGTCTATCAGTATACATCCCACGATTTCCTCTATATTCTTTCATGGCTCCCATGCATATTTTTCTCAGGAGGTGTCACAGTGGGAAACATAGGGTGTCAGTTAGCTATGGGTGTTCCTAAAAAGCCCCATAGTGACTGAGCTTTCATACCCACTGATTCCGAGGAATAAGAAACCAGATTTGGGAAGAAACTCTGGGACAGTGGGTTGTGATGAAGATAATCAAACTTTCTCCTAAATACTCTATTTAGATTGGCCTGACTGTACACATGACTCCGGAGGAAATGTCCACCTAGAAATGTCTAGAATAGCAAAGTGGAGACAGTGCTTACCTGGAAGTCTTACCATGACCGAGCATGTGGCTCCTGCCCATGCCCTGGAGCGCCCTGTCCCAGGCTGTGTGAGCACCCAGCAGGGGCAGTTCCCCAAGTATTAGATCACATTCCTTTTATTAAAAACAAGTTGCCATATTTTAAAGCCTTGAACTAAAACTTAATTACCAACTCTCAGTTTGTACCAGTGCCCAAAGGAAATAGGTTGATGGTGCTTAACAAAGATGAAGTATGGTGTAATAGGAATATTTATCCAAAAAATTTTAAAAATAGGGTTGTGTGAAAAAAGAAAAAACAAAACAGGTGCAACAGTGAGTGTAGGGAGGTGGCACAACAAGGGGATCACATTGTAGAAGCTCATGGTCATACTTGCTGCTGTGGCACAGTACTCATCCCTGCAGTCACACACACATGCATGTCATGGGGAGCAGGCCATGCTTTGTGTTCTGCCTGTGATACTTTGTGTAGATAATCATATGAGAGGAAGAGGCAGTGAGAAGTCATAATCATACACTGATCATGAAATGTTGACCTCAGTTTGTGATGTTTTATCCACAATCTCTAATCATCAAAGAGTGAATAACTGTCTGCTGTGTATTTTAGTCTCAGTGAACCAAAATTGTTTCTCTGTGACTCCAGAGTAGAGAGGACTATTTTTTCCACAATGGAACTTGCAATCTGTGATTGCCATGTAAAAAGAAGAGTGCATGTGTCACTGCATTGCCTGCATAATGTTTCTAAACATTTGAAAACATTGGTGAGCACAATGTATTCATTTAATGGCATAGACCATGTTAGACTTAATTTGCAAGTATTGGGTCTTAAACTTCAAATGCAATGTACATGAAAACCAAGCTGAGCGTTGAATCCTTTTAAATATTTATTTTTTTTATTGTCTGAGATGCTCTAGAGAAGGGTTCTCCATTCATTTCAGTGCCACAGGGAGGCAGTTCAGCAATACTTCTCAGTCTCAAAGTCCCTCCACCATCAGACCTTCCACTGAGCCCAGTCCTTTGACATATTCCAGTTTTGTGGGTCTAGTCATTTTTACTTACAAATTTACCTCTTTGTATTTTGCAACTTAAATGTTTCTGGTTTATTCTAAATGGATGCAAAGACTCCTTTGAAGCAGAAGTCCTGGTCAGCAGGATGGGAGTGAGGAGTGCCCGGCTGCCAGCACTAATGTCTATGGTTTCCTTTATGGGGGGTGGTTTTGTTTATTTCATTTTGAGGAAATGTCTTAGAGTAAATTTTAGGTTTCTGAAGCTAATTTGTTTTAGAGGAATTTTGTTTAAAAGCAAATTAATTGCCCTGAACTTTTCAGTGATCCTTTACAAGTTTTCTGAAAATGAAAACAAATGATCAGTTATGTGAAAACATTTTTCAGTGAAAATATTGGCCTATTATGAAAACCAGAGGCTGCTAGATGAAAGCAGTATATGAATGTTTCAAATATACTTGATCATGCACAAACAATATGTTTTTTTTCTCTTAAACTGGAAGTAAATCTGTATCTGTTAGAAAAATGTAGCCAAAAAATGTGAATCTGTGGAATGTTTTTTGACAATAGTTTATAGCAGATACATTGAACCAAAGTGATTTGAGTTTGTAAAAATGTAAAATAGTGTAAGCAAAATTTGCACTACACCAGATTTGAACATCTAGTGAGATTCACATTCATTCTAAGTTTTCAACATTGTGGTTTTTTTGCATTCATTTTTTACTTTAATTATAGGTTCAAACCCAGTAGTTGTACCTACAGGTTTTTCTTTTTATTTTTTTTTTGTTAAATTCTTTTATTGGTACATTTTAGGTATACAACACGTTTACACTTCTCATTGAGAATTGTACCTTTACATAATGCATCTTAGTTCTTATTTTTTCCCCATTCCTAGCCCTCCTTTCACCCACTCCACCCTTCCCTATTTACAAAGACTTTATTTTCATGTTTTGTATTTCCCATCAATTTTTCTTTTCCTTCTTTCCTTTCCCCTGCCCCTCCCACTGCCCCTACCACTTTGGACTTTTTCTTCCTATTTTGCATTATCAATTATTCAATCTAATTATGGGTACATTTCAGGTATAAAATATAATGACATTCACCATTGGAAATTTGCACCTTTACATAATCTCTCTTGGTTCTTATTCTTTACTCTTGCCCAGCCCTCCCTTCAAGCCCTCCATTCCTCCCTATTTACAAAGATTTTGTTCCTATTTTTCCATTTTCTCATATTAATCCCATTCCCTTCTATCCTTTCCCCTAGCCCTCCCACTTCCTTCCCCTTTGCCCCTTTTCTTCCTATTTCACATTACCTATTATACATTTAGTCCTTATTTACACTTTCAGTTTCTCACACCAGAGAAACTATTCAGAATTTATTCATGTGTGTCCTATTTATTTCAATTAAGAGTATTACCTCAATGTGCATCCACTTAGCTATAAATGTCTCTAATTTCTCATTTTTTATGGCTGAGTAGTAGTCCATTTTATTAAAAAAAACACATTTTCTTCATTCAGTCTCCAGGTTGATGGGCATTTGGGCTGTTTCCAAGTTTTAGCTATTACAAACTGTGCTGCTATGAATATGGGTGCACATATATCACTGTGGTATGATTCTTTTAATTCTTTGGGGAAGATCCCCAGCAGTGGAATAACAGGGTCTGTGCAAGGGTGAAAAATTAGAACCAAGGGAGATTATGTAAAGGTGCAAATTTCCAATGGTGAATGTCATTATATTGTATACCTAAAATGTACCAATGATTAGAATGAATAATACAGCAAGCGAAACCACCAGCAGTGTGAAGAGACAACCCATAATGTAGGAAAAAATCTTCACCTGCTTTTCCTCAGACAAAGGTCTACTGCGTCAAATTTATAAAGAATTTAAAAAGATCAGACCTCCCAAATTTAAAGTCCCAATCTGAAAATGGGCACCTGAAATGAACAGACATTTCTCAGACAAAGAAGTAGAAATAGCAAATAAATACATGAAAAAATGTTCAACATCACAGGTCATTTGAGAGATGCAGATGAAAACAATGCTGAGATTCTACCTCATTCCAGAAAGAATGGCTACTATCATGAAATCAACCATTAACAAATGCTGGTGGGGCTGTGTGGAAAGAGGAACTCCATTGCTGGTGGGAGTGTAAACTGTTACAACCACTGTGGAAATCTGCATGGAGATCCTCAAAGAACTAGGACTGGAAGTCCCATTTGACCCTGCTATTCCACTACTGGGTATCTTCCCCAAAGAATTAAGAGAATCATGCCACAGTGATATATGCTCACCCATGTTCATAGCAGCACATTTTGTAGTAGCTAAAACCTGGAAACAGTACAAATGCCCATCAACTGGAGACTGTATAAAGAAAATGTGTTTTTTAAAAAAATAAAATGGAGTACTACTCAGCCATCAAAAATGAGAAATTAGAGATATTTATTGCTAAATGGATGCACATTGAGGTGATACACTTCAGTGAAACAAATAGGACACACATGTATAAGTACCAAATAGTTTCTCTAGTGTGAGAAACTGAAAGTGTAAATAAGGACTAAAACATATAATAGATAACGTGAAATAGGAAGAAAAGGGGCAAAGGGGAAGGAAGTTGGAGGGTTAGGGGAAAGGAAAAAAGTGCATGGAATTAATATAAGAAAATGGAAAAATGGAAACAATATCTTTGTTAATAGGGTGGAATGGAGGGGTTGAAGGGAGAGCTGGGAAGGGTGAAAAATAACCAAGAGAGATTATGTAAAGGTGCAAATTTCCAATGGTGAATGTCATTATATTGTATACCTAAAATGTACCAATGATTAGAATGAATAATTGATGAATGCAAAATAGGAAGAAAAGGTCCAAAGTGGTAGGGCTAGTGGGAGGGGCAGAGTAAAGGAAAGAAGGGAAAGGAAAAATGCTGAGAAATGGAAAAAATGGAAATAAAGTCTTTGTAAATAGGGAAGGGTGGAGGGGATGAAAGGAGGGCTAGGAATGGGGAAAAAATAAGAACCAAGATGCATCATGTAAAGGTACAAGTTCCCAATGAGAAATGTAAATGTGTTGTATACCTAAAATGTACCAATAATAGAATTTAAGGAAAAAAAATACAGCCAAGGAAAAGAACCATATGATCATCTCAATAGATGCAGAAAAAGCATTCAACAGAATCCAACATGCATTTATTTTTATTTATTTTTTTTCTAAAAATATTTTAATGACAAATCATCTTTCTGTAAACATTTCATTGTACCACAAATGAAACATATGAATCCATTACAGATCACCAGTGAAAATCAGAAAACATTGAAGCTTTAAAATTTCGAGTATTCAGACAAGCTAACAATCCTTGCATTACCCCTGCACATTGGCATGCTTTATTCACTACTTTGTGACATTACTCAAACTCCCAAGAGAAATATTTCAAATTTTGACTTATACTGAACTCCTAATACCTACTATTAGCCCCCTGACAAATGTAGTTTATTTTACCACATATTCTCTCCTTTAGAACACAAGTGTAAAGTCAACTTTTTAAATGTATTAACTGGAAGCAGTGACCTACAAGTTTAAAACCAGTTTAAATTTGTCTCAAGCATTTCCAACTTTCCTTATTGGTACTACCACTGAAGAGAACATTTTCCAGAAATGACAACAAAACTGCATTCAAATAAAATAACTTTATTTCATAAGTGAAATGAAATAGAACCCCCTTAAAAAAATTTTTCCTGTCTTAGGAAAATTCATTAAAACCTTGATGTTTTAAAGGCTGTTGCATTACTAATAATTGTGTAGAAATTGTGATTCAGTCAATCTGTTTTACAGGAACTAGTACTTTGCCCTTTAAATGTTATTTTATTTAAAAAGTGAATTAAACTTCAATTTTAATATGCTCTTTTGGGGCAGCAAAAATAGCCCTTATGAACAATCAGCAACTGATATGAATAGTAACCAAGTAATTCTTTGGGAAAGATATCCTTTTATAGAGGACCATTAGTGTAATCAGGCCCCTACTGCTTCTGGTTAAGATTAACCAAAATGAACAAAACCAAAATTCATCCCATCAGTCCAAATTCCCTGAATTTGTGAAAGCTTATGAGGCCACGTGAATGAAGACATGTTTGTATCTGTAAGATGTAGTTATTATGTAAGCTCATTTGAAGATGTTTTCCCTAGTACAACTGGCAGCGTAACATGTTCTAAGTCATGCTTATGATAAAAACTGTTCACAAAGTTGAGGTTACTCTTTCTCTTACCAAAAATCGACTCTACCTTAAAAACACTGAGTTCTACACATGAAGAAAATGGACTACATGTGACTCAAGTAGAACCCTCAGGGATGGCCATTCTTGGGGATTAAAAAAAAACTGCATCAAACACAGTACCACTGTGGTTTTCAGCTTGGTAATTTTCCCAATGTACCTACTGGAGAGGGACTCATGTTTTAAAATATGTAATATAGATTTATATGGAAATAAATGGTGTCAAGTTTTACTATGAGCTACAAACCTTACCCAGCCAGAAACCTTCATATTTAAGATGGTAGGAAAGACATTCCTCATTTAGGCAAGTAGGGTTCTCATTCAACTGCAAATAAAAAAGATTACTCTTACCTTGCTTTACAAAAAATTACTCTTTAATTAGTGAAAAAATTCAAATTCAAGCTTTACCTAATGCTTATTGCCCTTCCTTGCAGGTCTAAATGCTAGACCTAGGAACTGTGGCAACTATTTCTCATTGATGTTCCAAAAGCCAAAGAGCTCCTTCCTGCTACTTTCTTCAATATTTCAGTTGTAATAAGCAGATTTAACTAGCTTTTGACAAGTTGCTCACTATCATCATAGTATCTTATGCCTTCACTTCTCTGTAGTTGAAGCTCTTGCTGCTGCCTTTCCATTGTTTTTTATGCTGACTTGTCCATACTCAAAAGGCTGCTGAAGTCCTGTCTCAGTGAGTTTCCTTTGATCCACACTGCTTTAAAAAACACATCTTAGGTCATTTAAAGCTGGTTAAATCACTCTCCTCATGGTTTACTTTTCCACACTGTTCACACAAACTAAACTAATACAACTTATAAACAGGTTACACACACAGGTTTCACCTGCTTATAGGTTGCAAATGTCAACTTACTGAAAATATTTTTACTATTAGTTCCAGAACATAGAAAGTTGGTTATAACAGTACAATTAACCTCATATGCCATTAAAGGATACTGTCAAGGTTGTGTCAGACAATTTCACAAACAGAAACAAAAAATGTTAATTTCCCCCTCTATTCCCCTTCAACCTTTATTATATCAATAAAAGAACTTGAGACAATTTAGCTCAATTTTAATGTTTCCCAAGGAGTATTTTGACCAGGTACCCAAGGTTTAAATTATGAACATTGACAGTGTCCATTTATATAACCACACTTTTAGTTATTAAGGACTTAACCATTTTCTAATATTAGCCTATTTTCTACACTGCTTATTCACATATGCCCATTGACAAATGGAATGTTGTCTGTTACAATTATTGGTTTGTGAGTGTTTTCTGCAAAACTGCAGTATCTGTGAAGACCAATTTCCATGCTGGCATTGCATACATCCAAGTATTAATAATGCACAGAGGCACAGAATTAGAGCAACAAGAGAGCATATTCAAACACTAGCACACCCCATTCCCCCTTTTATTGCTTGTTTTGCTTAGTACTTTTAAAACCAAACAAAAATCTTGAATTCAATGTTCAACTGCCAAAGAAAAAGTAACAGCAGGGCACATACTTAGGGCTTGAATGAAATTGTAAGCACTAGCTGGTGCAGAACAGTAGACATTTTTATATATGGCCTTAAAATCTAACTCTTCTCAAGCAAGGTCTTCCAAACAAATTGACAACTCACACCAACATGATTTAGGTTAAAATATACACAAGGAATAACACAATGTGTTCTTTGGGAATTTAAGAACTTGAAGATTATCCAGATTTGAATTCAGGTCTTTGGGAAGTGAGATGCTTGTAACTAAGCAACTGTGCTACATTTCTGCTGCATTAAATTGACTTCAAAAATTACACCTAAAACTATCCTTGGTTTCATTCAGCAAAACCTATAGGGTAAAAACAGGAGAAAGCATGCCAGCCAGTTAGGGGTTCAACAATGTATGCTTTTTATTCTCTTACTCTGAAAGCTTGTATTGGGGGAAGAAGAAAAAAAGGCAAATAACTCAAGATTTTAAAACAGGGCCTCGTGTGCTTTTAAAAAATAAACAAAACCAAGTATCCACTAATTTGCTCAGACATAGCAGGCTTAGTGGTCCTGTATCTCAAAAAAGTTAGTGGTTTTTAATGTGGGAGAGGGAAAACATCTACTACCCTTTTCCAGAATTTAAATAGAGGACAGTAGACATTTCTTTACACCCCAAAATTATGGCAACAGTTTAAATGTGACCAAAGTAAATGCAGAATGGAGATGTTTTAAACAAAGCTAGGACTCAGAAAATCTAACACACTAAAATCATGATTACTTATTGAAAGAAAATGCACAAAAACCAGCAAGAATTTTGAGATTTTTCATTTGAAAGTAATCTTAATGCTATTAAATTCACAAATATGCTAATTTAAATGCCCAATCCTATTTTATCTAAAACACACATTGCAAACATACAAATATCTATTCTCTCCACATGTCAGTGCCCATTTGTATCATGGTCTGAAATGGGGAGAATAGATTTATTCCCCTTTATCTGAAAGTGAGTAGGTGTTTCTTTACAGTTAACTTTAGCAAAATTCATACAAAATAGTAATTAACAATGATCTTTACTTGTTAACTCACAATGAAACACCTTCAAAACTGTATTTTGTTAAAGTTTCTGTTCTAAAGTGTAGAAAAACTGAACTACACAAATATTGAAAAGTTAAAAATTTCTTAATTTTTTATTCCTGGTACCACTACCACAATTTACAGGGCAATATACCGGATGTAATGAAAAGAAAAAGAAAAAGACAAACAACAGATAAAAGACTTCAGGAATGTACATCTAATTGACACTACATTGCATTAATCAATAGCTGCACTTTTTGCAAACTGTGGCTATGACAGTCCTGAACCAGAAGGGTTTCCTGTTTAAGCTGCAGTAACTTTTCTGACTATGGATCATCGTTCCTTCTGTGGCAGATTTTTACAGTTCCGCTAATGCATTTGGGATGACTGTCTCAAAGTAACCTGCAGCTTTCCTGACATCTCCTTGCTCTCTCTCCTGCTAAGAACTGTAGCCCTTTTCTGTTGTTTTTAAAAACCTTCTGCTACCATATCTACCACTTCCACCACCAGATCCATAACCACCACCATAAGGACTACCAGAGCTTCTTCCACCAAAACTGCCCCCCTTTTGTGGGTCCATAATTTGATTGCTGTTGACCACTATAATTTCCAAAGTCATTATAGTTTCCACCACCACCATAGTTACCACCACCAAAATTTCCTCCTTCATTGTAACCATAATATCCTCCTCCACCATATCTACCACCCTGATTTCCATATCTTGGTCCGCTGCCACTATAGCCTCCTCTACTACTGTAACCAGGACCACTGCCATAGTTTCCACCATCACCTCCAAATCCATTATATCCACCATCACCTCCTCCTTAACTACCTCTGCTGCCACCACCTCCACCACCATAGCCTCCTCTTCCACCAAAGTTTCCACCAAGGCCAAAATTCCCTCCACCACCTCCAAAGTTTCCTCCACGGCCCATAAAGTTGCCAGATCCACCTCCACGACCTCTTTGTGATCCAGCAGAATGGATCTCTTGTTTAGAAAGGGCCCTTTTCACTTCACAATTATGCCCATTAATAGTGTGGTATTTCTGAAAAACAATTTTATCAACTGTGCTGTGATCATCAAAAGTTACAAAAGCAAATTCTCTCTTTTTCCCACTCTGCCTGTCTTCCATAACTTCTATGGTATCAATCTTGCCATATTTTTCAAAGTAGTCTCTCAAATTATATTCTTCTGTATCTTCTTTAATACCACCAACAAAGATTTTCTTCACTGTTAGATGGGCACCAGGCTTTACTGAATCCTTTCTAGAAACGGCTCTCTTTGGTTCCACTACACGCCCATCAACTTTGTGTGGTTGAGCACACATTGCTGCATCCACCTCTTCAACACAAGAGTAAGTCACAAAACCAAAGCCCCTGGAGCATTTTGTTTGGGGATCTCTCATTACCACACAATCTGTGAGCATGCCCCACTTCTCAAAATGTTCTCTTAAGCTATCATCTGTAGTTTCAAAGCTCAGACCACCACTAAACAGCTTCCTCAACTGCCCTGGTTCCTTTGGATCACGGCCCTCCTCCCCCTGGCGGTGGCGGCGATGGCCAGAGTCAGGCTGGGGGTGACCGGGCCACAGTTTTACCTCCATTTTGAGACCCCAACATGAATTTATGATAAAAACCCTACAAAATATTGGAATAGACGGTCTCTACCTCAATCTGATAAAAGTAATGTATGAAAAACCAACAGCCGATATCAGAGTAAATGGACAAAAACTGAAATACTTCACACTAAAACAAGAACAAGACAAGGATGCCCCCTTTCACCATTCTGGAACCATATAGTCTTGGAAACATTAGCCATAGCAACTACACAAGAGAAAGAAATAAAAGGAATAAAGATAGTAAATGAAGAATTCAAATTGTCATTATTTGAAGATGACATGATACTCTATATAGAAGATCCCAAGAACTCCACCAAAAGTCTTCTAGACTTAATAACCAAATTCAGTCAAGTAGCTGGATACAATGTCAACACACAAAAATCAATAGCTTTCCTCTACATGAACATCAGACTCAGTGCGAGAGAAATGGGGCAAAGAATTCCTTTCACAATAACATCAAAAAAATTGAAATACCTAGGAACCAACCTAACAACATATGTGAAAGACCTCTTCTCTGAAAACTATACCACTCTGAAAAGAGAGACTGAAGATGGTATCAGAAAATGGAAAGACATGCCTTGCTCTCAGATAGGCAGAATCAACATAGTGAAAATGGCCATATTTCCAAAACTGCTATACAGATTCAGTGCAATCTGAATTGAAATCCCTGCAGCATACTTCTCAGACCTTGAGAAAACAATCCAAAGATTCATTTGTAACAAGAAGAGACCTAGAATAGCAAAAGCAATTCTAGGCACCAGAGGCATGGTTGGGGGTATAACAATCCCCAACTTGAAACTGTACTACAAAGCCACTATGATAAAAACAGTATGATACTGGCAGAGAAACAGACCTGAAGACTAATGGAGTAGATTAGAAGATGCAGAAACAACTCCAGAAACACTCAGCCATGTCATCTTTGACAAAGGAGCCAAATACCTTTTCTGCAGGCAAGATATTCTCTTTAATAAATGCTGCTGAAAAAAAAAATTGGGTTTCAACTTGCCAAAGATTAAAACTAGACATATCTCTCACCATGCACTAAACTAAAATCAAAATGGATTGAAGATCTAAATATTAAAATGGAAAAACTAACCTAGCCAGAAGAATTTAGGTAGAACTCTTGAAGACATTGGTGTAGGAAAAGTTTTTTTTGAGCAAAACCTCACTTGCCCATGAACTAGCACAATCAACAAGAGGGATGTGTTCCTATTAAAAAGCATCTGCACTGCAAGAGAAACCACCAACAGATTGAAGAGACAAGCCACAATGTGGGAAATAATTTTACCAGCTCTTCCTCATACAAATATCTACTATCTATAATTATATATATAAAGAACTTAAATAATCAGACCTCCCAAATTTAAAGACCCAATCCTAAAATGAGAGTCTGAAGTGAACAAACATTTCTCAGACAAAGAAGTAGAAATAGTAAATAAACATATGATAAAATGCTCAACATCACTAGTCATTCAAGAGATGCAAATGAAAACAATGGTGAGATTCCACCTCACCCCAGAAAGAATGGTTGCTATCATGAAATCAACCAATAACAAATGCTGGCAGGGCTGTGGGGAAAGAGGAACCCTGCTCCACTGCTGGTGGTAGTGTAGACTGGTGCAACCATTGTGTAAATCAGTATGGAGATACCTCAAAGAACTGGGACTGGAAATCCCATTTGACCCAGCTAT
Source organism: Heterocephalus glaber (assembly GCF_053883595.1). NCBI lineage: Eukaryota > Metazoa > Chordata > Mammalia > Rodentia > Bathyergidae > Heterocephalus > Heterocephalus glaber. Next base: position 46,380,669 of record NW_028258138.1, read on the forward strand.
TCTCCTGCTGGGGATCTTCCTCAAAGAATGAAAAGAATCATACCACAGTGATATATGTATACTCATGTTCAGAGCAGCACAATTTGTAGTAGCCAAAACTTGGAAGCAGTCCAAATGCTCATCAACTGGAGACTGGATAAGGAAAATGTGTTTAAAAAAAAAAAAGGAGTACTACTCAGTTATCAAAAATGAGAAATTAGAGACATTTATAGCTAAATGGATGGACATTGAGGCAATACTCTTCAGTAAAATAAATACAACACACATGTATAAATACCGAATAGTTTCTCTATTATAAGAAATTGAAAGTGTAAATAAGGAATAAAAGGTGTCATAGATAATGTGAAATAGGATGAAAATGGGCAAAGATGAAGAGAAAGTGGGTGGGGTTGGGGAAAGCAAAGAAGGGAATGGAATCAATATGGAATAATTTTTTAAAAGGAAACAAAGTCTTTGTAAATAGGGAAGGATAGAGGGCTTGATGGGAGGTCAGGACAATGGAGAAAAATTAACAACCATGAGATATTATGTAAAGGTGCAAGTTTTCAATGATGAATGTAACTGCATTACATACCTAGAATGAACCCATAAAATTAAGAAAAAAACAGGTGCAATAATATGAGTAGAAGACTAGGAAGTAGAAGTTTTTGTAAGTAACTGGTGTATCTTGCCAACAGATAAAGACTAGAAACATAATAATTATTTTCTTTGGCCTATATACTCCAATTGCATTAAAATATTAAGGGACTAATATTTTACTAGTAGGGAATTCATTTAGTCTAACAGAAGGTAATATATATTCTGAAACACATGAAACTCAGTAATATTTATCATTCCAAATAGTGATATATGGTGGATAATATTAGAATTTTAAAAGCATACTTCATTTTTTTAGTGGTTAACCATCTTACTTTAAAAAGCTGAAACTATGTAATAAAAAAATCAACAAAAAAGGTCACTGCCTGTTTTATTCATCTAATGGTAGATGAAAGATCTCTGCAGAAATAATAGAAATATTCTAAGTGCTGGAACCTTACATTGATTATGGACAAACCATATAATATATTCTACAGATGATATAGAGTCAACTACTGTTTTTGCAACACCTATAAATAGGAAAGTGCTCTCTGCATATTTACTGCATTTTGTTAAACCTTCTATTGAATTGTTTTACATTGAATTACTCAATAGAAATATGAGTTTTAGTAGAGTCAGGAAAAAACCTGAACTTAAAGAGAATTATGAAACAGCCTCACTGAAAACATATTATCTAAATGCAGAAATGATTTGAGATATCTTTTACTGAATTACATGAAGACTAGAGTCTGTAGCAAATATCAATACTATACAATGACATCTATCAAGATTTTGGAAGTTTTAATTACTTGATATGCAGCAAGGAAAAGTAATTGTCAAAGACAAATATCCTAGTATTAATCCTTGATGGAACTAGTCTCCTTCATGGAAAGACAGCAAATAATTTAAAACCTGAGATAGCTATGATGTTATATGCAGAGCAGAGAAATGTTTCAAAAAAGTGACAAAATTCAGCAGCTCACATTTATACCAGTTCCTTGGAGAGGAGCAGCTACTTATTCCAAGTGGATGTGGCAGCCATGAAACACTGGCAGATTCTATCTCCCCTAGCTCCATGCTACAGAGTATTACATGGGCCAATGGTGGCATCCATGCTGCATTAGCAACCAGTTCCTGCTACCCCCAATCCTACAGATCTCTCTGTGGGGGAAATGAATAAAAACTGGTGACCAATGACTTCTCTATTCCATTTGCTTTCACTCCAGAGTAGCATGATGCCTACAGAACTTAGTGGAAAGTTTCGAATACTGGTAAAAATAAGAGTTTGGCAGGAAAAAAAATTCCACCATTGGATAAAAACTATGTACAGGTCAGCCTGCCATGGCACCCAGTCCAGAGGAGGATTCCGGGCAGGCATGCCATGGCTACGTGGATGGAAGAGGCTTCTGGGTAGGTGAGATGAAACTCCCAGCATGGAGGAGGCTTCCAGGTAGGCAGGCCACAGCTCCCAGCACAGAGGAGGTGAGCTGCATGGGTGCCAGCAGCATCCCCCGCCTTGTTGAAATGTGGAGGCACATAAACAAACCTCAGAACCAGACTTCCAGATCATCTATAGTAACCCCAAAGGGAAACAAGATGGAATACTCTGATATGCAACCACCTGGACTCCCTGAAATAGCAACAAAAGAGGATACAAAAAAAAAATGAAATCAGAAATAATTTCTAACATAACAGCAGAGATTGTGCCCACAGTGCAAGACATGATTAATAAGTCTAGAGAGGACACAGATAAAAAAATAGAGGATCTGAGGAACATGATGGAACCCCAACATAGGAAACACATGGAATCCATAAAACAGACAAAAACAGATTTCCAGGAGATTAAAAACTCAATTGAAAGTTTACACAGCAGAATGAGCCAATGTGAAGACAGAATTTCAGATATAGAAGATAAGATTGCAATTAGTGACCAGGAAAAGAAAAATTTCTTTCAAATTTTAGGGGACCATGAGAAATCAATCCAGTAGCTGCTAGACAATGCAAAGAAAAATAACATAAGACTGATTGGAGTCAATGAAGAAACAGGAGAGAGTGCAGATGACAGAAAAAAAAACTATTCACAGAAGTGATGGCAGAAAACTTCCCAAGGAGGGGGAAAGAACTTGACATACAGATAAACAAGGCATATAGGACTCCAACTAGCCTTGATAAAAAATAAAATCTACACATAGGCATATAATTTTGAAGAATACAGAAACCAAACAGAAGAACAAAATTCTACAAGCAGTTAGAGAAAAAAAACAAATTATATACAAAGAAAAGTCCATTAGAATCACAGCAGACTTCTCAGTGCAAACCCTCAAGGCAAGAACAGCTTGGAGTGATGTATTTCAAGCTCTAAAGGAGAACAGCCTCCAACCCAGATTGATGTACCCTGCAAAACTCTTTCAAAATTGATGGAGAAATAAGATACTTTCATGACAAAGAGCACCTTAGGAACTTCATGAATATCAAACCAGCACTCCAAACCTTTTAGACAAAATCCTAGGAAAAGACAATGAGGATCACAACCATAGGAAGCCCAGCAGAATGAATCCACTGGGCATGGCAAGAAATTAAACACAAAGGGGGAGAATCAAACAAAAAGTCGTGACAATGATAACTCAATATGTATCAGTTATAACCATCAATGTTAATGGTCTTAACTCACCAATCAAATGAAATAGACTGGCAGAATGGGTCAAGTAGCAAGATCCCACAATATGCTGCATACAAGAAACACAATTCAAAAAGAAACTCATAAACTGAAAGGTAAAGGGTATAAAACAATACTCCATGTGTTGGGAACCCCCAAAAAAGCAGGAGTAGCTATCCTCTTTGCAGAACAAGTGGATTTCAAACCATGACCAATTAAGAGACACAAAAAAGGAAATTATATCCTTGTAAAGGGAACAATCCAAGAGGAAGAGATGACAATCATAAATATCTATGCACCAAACACTAGTGTGCCCAACTATGTAAAACAAATACTAATGGATATGAAAAATCATATAAGCACTAATATAATAGTAGTGGGGGACCTCAATACCCTACTGTCACAGATAGATAGATCAACTAGACAAAAACAAGCAATGAAATACTAGAACTTAGTCAAACTCTTGAACAAATGAACTTAACAGATGTTTACAAAGTATTTCAACCCACAAAATCAGAATACACATTCTTTTCAGCTGCACATGGTCATTCCCCAAAATAGCCCACATACTCACTCATAGAACATATTTAGATAAGTGCACAGGAATTGAAGTTATCCCCTGTATATTATGAGACCATAGTGTGGTGAAACTGGAGATCAATAGCAAAAGAAACTGCAAAAACTTCCGAAATACGTGGAAACTGAACAACACACTTCTGAATAACCAATGGGTCACAGAAGAAATTAAAGAAGAAATCAGACAGTTCCTTCAATTAAATGACAATGACAATAGAACATATTGGAATCTATGGGACACAATGAAAGCAGTCTTATGAGGGAAATTCATAGCAGTGAACACTCATATTAGGAAAAAAAAGCAAGCCCAATTAAACAACCTGATGCTGAATCTCAAGGTACTAGAAAAAGAAGAACTGGTAAAAGGAGGAAATTATAAAGATCATGGCAGAAATAAATGCAATGGAGAATAAGAGAATGATACAAAAAAATCAATGAAGCCAAGAGTTGGCTCTTTGAAAGAATAAACAAAATTGACAAACCCTTAGGCAACTTTATCAGAAAAAGGAAAGAAAAGGCCCAAATGCATGCAATTAGGAATGAAAAGGATGAAATTCAACAGACCCAGCAGAAATCCAGAGGTTCATCAATACCTACTTTGAGAACCTGTATGCCAATAAGATGGAAAACATAGAAGAAATGAACAGATTCCTATATATGTATGAATTATCAAGGTTGAATGAAGAAGATATAAAAATTCTAAACAACCTAATATCACTCAATGCAATTGAAAATGTAATTAAAAATTTACTAACCAACTCTTGAGTCCTGATGACTTCACTGCTGAATTCTACAAGACATTTAGAGAGGAACTACTGCCACTACTGTTTAAACTCTTCAACAAAATAGAAAGGGATGCAATACTCCCAAATTTATTTTTGGAAGCAAGCATCACCTTGATCCCCAAAGCAGGGAAAGACCCAACTGAAAAAGAGAACTATAGGCCAATCTCACTAATGACATAGACACAAAATCCTTAATAAGATAATGACAAACAGAATGCAGAAGATCATCAAGAACATCATACACCCTGATCAAGTGGGATTCATCCCAGGGATGCAGGGATGATCCAACATATGCAAATCAGTCAATGTAATACACTATATAAATAGAGTCAAGGATAAAAACCATGTGATCATCTCAATAGATGCCAAAAAAGCATTTGACAAAATCCAACATGCATTTATGATAAAAACCCTACAAAAAATCAGGATAGACAGTCTCTATCTCAATCTGATAAAAGCCATCTATGAAAAACCAACAGCCAATATCAGACTAAATGGTCAAAAACTGAAATCCTTCACACTAAAATCAGGAACAAGACAAGGATGTTCACTATCACCATTCTTTTTCAATATAGTTTTGGAATCATTAACCACAACAATTAGACAAGAGAAAGAAATAAAAGGAATAAAGATAGGAAATGAAGAAGTCAAATTGTCATTTGCAGATGACATGATACTCTATATAGAAGACCCCAAGAACTCCACCAAAAGTCTTCTACAATTAATAATGAAATTCAGTAAAGTAGCTGGATATAAGGTCAACACACAAAAATCAATAGCTTTCCTCTACATGGACAACAGTCACTGAGAGAGAAATAGGGCAAACACTTCCTTTCACAATAGAATACAAAAAACTGAAATACCTAGGAATCAACCTAATGAAATCAAAGGCCTCTTCTCTGAAAACTATAGCACTCTGAAAAGAGAGATTGAAGATGATATCAGAAAATCGACAGACATCCCCTGCTCCTGGGTAGGAAGGATCAATATAGGGAAAATGGCCATACTTCCAAAATTGCTATATAGATTCAATGCAATCCCAATTAAAATCCCAGCAGCATACTTAATGGACCTTGAGAAAACAATCCAAAAATTCATTTGAAACAAGAAGAGACCCAGAATAGAAAAGCAATTCTAAGCAACAGAGACATGGCAGGGGGCATCACAATCACCAATTTGAAATTATACTACAAAGCTACTGTGATAAAAACAGCATGGTACTGGCAAGGAAACAGCCCTGAGGACCAGGGGAACAGATTAGAAGATGCAGAAACAGGGCCAGACACACTCAGCCACTTCATCTTTGACAAAGAGCCAAACACCCACACTAGAGGAAAGATAGCCTCTTTAATAAATGGTGCTTGAAAAATTGGGTTTTAACTTGCCAAAACTAAAACTAAACATATCTCTCACCATGTACTCAAGTAAAATTGAAACGGACTAAAGATCTAAATATTAAAACAGAAACACTGAACCAGCAAGAAAAGAGGTTAGGTAGAACTCTTGAAGACATTGGTGTAGTAAAAGACTTTATGAAGAAAACCTCAGTTGCCCATGAACTAGCACAAACAATCAAGAAGTGGTATCACTTCTTACTAAGAAGCTTATGCATAGCAAGAGAAGCCACCAGCAGTGTGAAGAGAAAAACCACAATGTGGGAAAAAAAAATCTTCCCCTGCTTTTCCTCAGACAAAGGTCTACTATCTCGAATATATAAAGAACTTAAAAAAATCAGACCTCTCAAATTTAAAGACCCAATCCAAAAATGGGCACCTGAAATGAACAGACATTTCTCAGAAAAAGAAGTAGAAATCACAAATAAATATATGAAAAAATGTTCAACATCACTGGTCATTTGAGAGATGCAGATGAAAACAACACTGAGATTCCACCTCACTCCAGAAAGAATGTCTGCTATCATGAAATCAACCAATACCAAATGCTGGCAGGGTTTTGAGGAAAGAGGAATCCTGCTCCATTGCTGGTGGGAGTGTAGACTGATGCAACCACTGTGGAAATCAGTATGGAGATACCTCAAAGAACTAGGACTGGAAGTCTCATTTGACTCAGCTATTCCACTGCTGGGTATCTTCCCCAAAGAATTAAGAAAATCATACCACAGAGATATATGTGCACCCATGTCATAGCAGCACATTTTGTAGTAGCTAAAACTTAGAAACAGCACAAATGCCCATCAACTGGAGACTGTATAAAGAAAATGTGTGTTTTTAAATAAAATAGAGTACTACTCAGCCATCAAAAATGAGAAATTAGAGACATTTATAGTAAATGGATGCACATTGAGGTGATATTCTTAAGTGAAATAAATAGGACACACATGTATAAATACCAAATAGTTTCTCTAGTGTGAGAAACTGAAAGTGTAAATAAGGACTAAAAGGTATAACGGATATTATGAAATGGGAAGAAAAGGGGCAAATTGGAAGAGGAATTGTGAGGGGTAGGGAAAAGGAAAGAAAGGAATGGAATTAACATGAGAAAATGGAAAAATTGTAACAAAGTCTTTGTAAATAGGGAGGGATGGAGGGGTTGATGGGAGGGCAGGGGAATGGTGTAAAATAAGAACTAAGAGTGATTATGTAAAGGTGCAAATATCCAATGATGAATGTCATTATATTGTATACGTAAAATGTACCAAAGATTAGAATGAATAATTGATAATGTGAAATAGAATGAAAAGGTCCAAGGGTGTAGGGGTAGTGGGAGGGGCATGGGAAAGGAAAAGAAGGGAAAGGAAAAATTATGAGAAATGGAAAAAATGGAAACAGAGTCTTTGTAAATAGGTAAAGATTTGGGGGGGGGGTGCCGGGAGGCTAGGAATGCGGAAAAAATAAGAACCAAGATGCATTATGCAAAGGTACAATTCCCAATGAGAAATTTAAATGTTTTGTATACCTAAAATGTACAAATAAATGAGTTTTTTTTTAAAAAGAAAGAAATCCAGAGGATCATCAATATGTACTTCAAGAACCTGTATTCTAGTAAAGTGGAAAACACAGGAGAAATGGACAGATTCCTAGATACATTTGAATTATCAAAGTTAAATGAAGAAGATATAGAAATTTTAAGCACCTCAATTACAATACATCAAATTGAAAATGTAATAAAATTTTACCAACAAAGAAAAGCCGTGGTCCTGATGGCTTCACTGCTGAATTCTACAAGACATTTAAAGAAGAAATCTCACCATTATTTTTTAAATTCATCAAGGAAATTGAAAGGGAAGCAAGACTTACAAATTCATCCCTGGAAGCAAGTGTTACTTTGATTCCCAAACCAGGGAAAAGCCCAACCCAAAGAGAGAACTACAGACCAATCTCCCTAATGAACATAGATGCAAATATCCTCAATAAGATACTGGCAAACAGAATACAGAAGGTCGTCAAGAAGATCATACACCCTGAAAAAGTCCAATTTATCCCAGGGATGCAAGGATGGTTCAACATTCATAAATCAATAAATGTAATACAGCATATTAACAGAATCAAGGACACAACAATATGATCCTCTCAATAGATGGAGAAAAAGCATTTGACAAAAATCCAGCACCCATTCATGATTAAAAAACTCTACAGAAAATTGGAATAGAAGGTCTTTATCTCAACTTGATTAAGGCTATCTATGAAAAACCAACAGCCAACATCATATTAAATATTAAAAAAACTGACAACTTTCATGCTAAAATCAGGAACAAGGCAAGGATGCCCAGAATCACCAGTCCTGTTCAATATAGTTCTGGAAACATTAGCCACAGCAATTAGAAAAGAGAAAGAAATAAAAGGAATAAATATTAGAAAAGAAGAAGTTAAACTGTCATTATTTGCTGACAATATGGTATTTTACATAGCAGACCCAAAAAAACTCTACCAAAAGACTTCTAGACTTAATTGACAGATTCTGTAGAGTAGCTGTATACAAGGTCAACACTCAAAAATCAATTGCCTTCTTTTACACAAATAACAGACTCACTGAGAGAGAAATTAGGGAAACAATTCCTTTTACAATAGCATCCCCCCCCAAATGAAATATCTAGGAATCAATCTCACAAAGGAAGCAAAATACCTCTGCACTGAAAACTACAGCACTCTGAAAAAAGAGACTGGAGACAATATAAGAAAATGGAAAGACATCCCTTGCTCCTGGGTAGGAAGAACCAATATAGTGAAAATGTCCATACTTCCAAAACTACTATATAGATTTAATGCATTACTGACTGATATTCCAACAATATACTTCACAGAACTAGAGAAAACAATCCAAAAATTCATTTGCAACCAGAAGAGACCCGGAATAGCAAAAGCAACTCTAAGCAACAGAGACATGGCTGAGAGTATCACAATACCCAACTTGAAACTATACTACAAAGCTACTGTGATAAAACAGCATGGTACTGGCAAAGAAACAGACATGAGGAACAGTGGAATAGATTAGAAGATACAGAAACAACTCCAAACATACTCAACTACTTCATCTTTGACAAAGGAACCAAACACCCTCAGTGGAGGAAAGATAGCCTATTTCATAAATGGTGTTGGAAAAATTGGATTTCAACCTGCCAAAGATTAAAACTAGACCCATAACTATCACCATGCACTAAACTAAGATTGAAGTGGATTAAAGATCTAAACATTAAAACAGAAACACTAAACTTGCTGGAACACCAGTTAGGTAGAACTCTTAAAGATATTGGCATAGGAAAATACTTTATGAACAAAGCC